>NW_022280033.1:751397-781879 GCF_004355925.1 Anarrhichthys ocellatus
CACACACACACACACACACACACACACACACACACACAAACATGCAATGTCATTTAAAGGAAAAGGGATGAGAGTGAGGAGATATTTTCTCAACTTCTTCAAACTCTAATAAGTGTGCTTGAAGATAATATTTTCACTTTTTCATCGATTACATTTCAGACATATACAGTATATTCTGTACTTAACTTCCCACTTTCATCTAATATTAATTCCTTTTGATCATGATACCGCTCATGAACAGCTTTCCAGCAAACAATCCACATGTTCTCTCTCTCAACTTGAAAAAGATGCTTGGTCAGTGTCATGAGCTTCAAACTATGACGCTCTACGTTCCCCTCTAGTGTCATTTTTCGTGAGATATCTTACAAATTGATGCACAAGGATACGTTGATCAGATACACCAGTGCATCCAAACGAAGGGCTCCTGTGGTATCCACCAACCAGCTGACTGCACATTACAGCGTGTCTACAGTGTCGAAACATACAAACACACTCACAAAAAACGGATTTCATTAGCACATTGTGAGCCAGTTTACCTTCACAGTGACCCGCTGGTCTTTCTTCTTAGCGAGGTCTACCAGGTTCACGCCGTTGTAAACCAGGTTTTCCAAACAGCCGTGGAAATTTCTGTTCAACCCGACTGACCTCCGAGAGCCGAGGCCGTGGTCTGCTCCCACACTCATCTGTACGGTGGAAACACGACCAATATAAAACTATAAAGCGTGAGCAGGTGTTACTGTAAGGGTTTTTTATTATGTTTGTGTGCGTCCAACACCTACGCAGACACATACCTGGTCATGGTCCCAGTGGGTGAGTCTTGGTGGGATCTGCACCCACAGTGTGCTCTTGTCCACGGTGAGGTTGAGGTGAGTGCTGTGATGCTCCACGGCGACGTGGTGCCAGTGCTGGTCGTCTAACAGGTTGCCCAGAGACACGACATGCTCGCTGTCGGGAGAAGAACTCCGGCCTGCAGCGCAGGAGGAAGAGTGAGATGAAGAAGAGGATGAGGAGAAAGTTGATATTGTGAATTTGTTTTTTAAGGGGAGACGGTCAAAAACATTGTTTTTCATGTTTTTTTTATTTATTTATTTTGCTTCGAAAACACGTCTTCCTTCAGACTAGTGAAGAAAACATCGAAAATACACATTTAGGTTTTTATTTTAGTACTTTGTCTCTTTGTGTCTGTAGATTTCTCCTGAATTCACCAAGAGTTACCATCAGATAATCTCTCATTTTCATATTTAAACACATTTCAGAAAATTTGTAATACAAAAAAAGCTAAGTTGGTGTAGATGAAAATGTTTTGAATGTTTTAAATAAGAAAATAATTCTACTCTCATATCTGTATCTCACTCTCTCTCCAGGAACACATTTGTGCACCGTATCCCAGCTCCCTCCTCATGAACGGCAGTAACTGCAGCTCTCTGTGTCTCTAAACTGGTACAGTGTTCAGTCACATCTCAGCACAAACTGAGAAAGAACCAGAACAGGTGATAACACATGATCAACACTAACAGGAGCAGACAAAGAGGCAGAAAGGCATACACAAATCAAAAGGAAATGCTGCTGGTTCTCTGCCCTCCCTGAAGTGTTGGCAGTTTCTGCCCAGAGAAGGAGGTGAAGACGGAGCTAAAAGCACTCGGCCATTAAATATGAATTAGATATTGTTTGAAACGTTGTCTGTGTGGGAAAAAGGAGTCAAGAGAAAGGGAGACAGTGAGAGACCGAGACAGAGTCAAATGTGTCCAGTCATCAATCATCATTGATCTGTCAGACGGATACTTGGCATGGCATGGGAGGGACCAGAGAGAGGGAAGGAAAGAGTGAGGTGTAGTTAATCATCATTGATCAGCAGACTGATGTTGGCACATGAGAGAGAGAGAGAGAGAGAGAGAGAGTGTCAAATGTATTTAGTCATTAATGATTCACATACTGGTGTTTTATTGCAACCCTGTCTCCCAGAAATGATGCTGCTAATTTTTGATGCTGGAACGAGCTGAGAAAATGTTTTTGTATTTGCATATGAAGGTATTTGCAACAATTCCCTGACAATTTATTACTCTATTTTGTTTGTTTTCACCTGCGTCCATGCAATGTCCACCAGGGGGCGACTCCTCTGGTTGTATAGAAGTCTATGAGAAAATGACTCTACTTCTCTCTTGATTTATTACCTCAGTAAACATTGTAAACATGAGTTTATGGTCTCAAACTCTAGTTTCAAGTCTTCTTCAATACAGCATGATGTTCATTTAGTACATTATGGTCCATTTAGAGTCACACAGACCATAAAGCAGGGGATGCTTTAGGGCGGGGCTACTTAATTTAAATTGGCTATTGATGCTTTTGTATAACGTTACAATATGAACATCTTAAATTACTTTATTCCATTTGGAAAAAAATGGTTTTCCATATGGAACCATTTCTTCTTTATTTCAGTGACAGGTCGACCCAAAGGTGACACTCTTAATTTATCCCGTTCCTTGTCTTCAGTTGGTTCCTCAATCCTGCTGCTGATGTTGTGAAATTATAGATTTTGCTCGATGGATGGATCCGAAATCCGGACTTCAATACAGGACATGTGGACACGTAGCCTTCTATGGTTTTATTGTGATATTAATTGTGCATTCATACAGTTCTCATGAATGTGCATGAGGTCCAGTGTGTTTTGGTGAATAAAGCCTGCTTTGCTACTTCACCAGAAAACTCCACAGGGCATCGTTAAATGTCTTCGGACGGACTAAGTTATAAGAATAAGAATGTTCTTTTCTACCCCACAGATGAGCGAAACAGTTGAAACCCTTCAGGTGTATTTTTTGTTTCAATTCCAAATAGCTTTCCCAGCTCAGAAGATCCTTCACATCGATAATGTTTGCCCTTCATGTCTGCAGCACTTCAAGAAACTTTTGGGAGTTCCCCTGTGTGATCTCCAGAATCACTAATGGTTCACTGAGGTCGTCTTGATTTTCAGTGCGTATCCTCAGGACTCAGGTCGCCTTCTTCAAGGGATTTTATTTTTAAAAGGAACTGTTTTTATGACCCGAGAAGCCGCTAAAAGTTCCTAAAAGACTTTTCTTTTAGTTTTGACAGTGCAGGTTCCTGTGTTAGATCATTCCAGACAGCTCCCCAAGGCAATATCACCTAATCATCTGCTGTCTGCTCCTGCATTACGGCTCTAAATCTAATTTTGTTGGAAGACATTGACGACTCTTATCAGATGACAGACTGCTGTAATTGTTTCGGCAATTTCGTTTAATTCCGCTCGGCTTAAATGATTGAGGCGATACGCACAATCAGTCAACATGAACATAATGCGCAGCCTCTGAACCTGCTCGCAAACAAGTGGAATGTTATGTGTTTGAAGACTTATGAAGAAGCCTGGACGAAAAGAAAAGGAATGAAGAGAAAACCCAGTTTACGTTGACGTCCACTGCTGTTCTTTGTTTTGAAAGTCTTTTTATGATCCATAAATATAAAAGTAAAGTTTAAACATTCTGTCATTGTATGAGCTGTGAAATTGTCCAAAGAAACTGCATCCTTGCTGCTAGAATCAGGCTGACTTTGTAATTGTTTCTTTCCTTTCATCTTCATGACTGTGGCTGTCCACAAAATCAGTCAACACAATCAGAACATTTTAAACGTAGCGACATAGAAAAACCTCCAGAAAGAACTTTTGGGGAACACTTTCTATGACACCCATGTCAATACATATACTGGTTATAATCTGCCTATAGCACTGTATAATTATAGTTGTAAGCAGCCATCAATAATGCCTTATAACAATAATCATAATACGTTATGAAGCAGTTTATAATGACTTATATGTTAAGTGAATATTAAATGCATCATAATATGACATATATGATGACACTTACTTTTTTTGCAAGTATTTTAATCAGCTCAGTCAGCAGTGAAAAAATGTTCGGTCAGAGCAAGTGACCTAGTATAATGAGCGTGTGTTATTGAAAGTAACGTGGTATGCAATTTAAGATATTGTACATCTCGCTGTTTTACGCCCGGCTGTTTTACGCCCGGCTGTTTTACGTTTTCCATTTTTTTCTGTCAACTGGGTTTATAAAATATCCTAATATAATTCCCATAGTTTCAATGCATTATAATATTTAATAATGTAGTGCCATAAACTATCCTTAGGCAAAGGCAGATATTTTACATTACAACTTGGTTATGAGTGGTGAATATTTGCTTGAAGTAAAGTAAAAATCATTAAACCTAGCAATTTAAGGTACTTGACCTTATTAGTCATTCACATGCTTTATAATGTATTAAGATGATTGTTATAAAAATCGTGTGCTTAAAACCACAATTATACAGTTCTATAAGCAAATTATAACGCATCATAAGTACGTTTATAATGCATTATACACATGGGCATCATAGAAAGTTTTTCCACAACACTTGGACTTGTTTGAGACAAGTGACTAAAGGCTGGATTTAGCCTCAAAGGCTACGTAGCTAATCAGATTTCACCATGAGCCAGACATCCTCTGTGTGTTACTGGAATGATTCAGCTGTGGGCTGCAGAGTTAAGCACAGCTGACTCTGACGTGAGCGAGCTGCTTCCTCGATGAAGGCTAAGCTGTTTATTTACAACCATGTATGACCAAACAAAGCTGAGAGGCCTTCTAATAAATCACTACAGATAGAATTGAATAACACGGCAGGTCAATACTGCAGTGTTGAACATTAAACACAGACAACCAGACACAGCCGACAGACTTCATCCAGAATGATTCATCGTCTGCGTGCACTCAGCATCTGTTTTTTGTTTACAGGGACAAAAGACAGATGGCCATAACGGGGATCATTTTATCATTTGCTTCACAGGTAACAAGTGATTATGTACAGCATATGAGTGCTACAAAAGCTCTTTATGCTAAAAATAATGTGCAACATTCTTGATTCTGCACTGACAATAATCATATCAGACCAGTGCTCTTTACACATTTCTGCCTTGCAGAGCCTTCAGTCCATTAATCCATGATGGAGGCTACTGAACGACCACAAATCAATTTTAACGCATTTGAACAGCTTTTACCTCAAACTCTCAGCCTCTCAAGCAGCTCCCATCCTCCCCTCAGAGCCTGATAGACTCAACGGATCACTTGAGCAGATTTCTCTGCTCTGTCATGTTGATGTGTCTTAATAATACAAATAACAATAATATGTTTGTGTTGCACATTTCACACACACTATTTAGCTCAAAGTGCTGGACATTTATAAATAAATGTTGTTTTACGGATAAAATAAATGAAAAGTGGGAGGAAGAAAAGCATGCATTTTGCACTTACATTTTAAGTGTAATAAAAAGATTGAAACAGATGAATATAAACTGGGACATTTAAAATGAATGTTTCAACATAAAAGTGTTTAAATGCATGAAAGGTGCAGATGTGGGATTCTGTGTAACAGACACGACGTGCTGTTGAAGAAGAAAGGCTTGGCGAGATAGATATGTATTTAAGTGGTGCTTCAGAATGTCAAAAGAGGCGGCCTCTCTTTGGATTTTGAGTCTAAACAGAGATGTGCAACGTCAGCACACTTTCCAGCAAACTGCAGTGCAAGTTCTTCATAGGTGTACATTAGTTATATCCTGTCTTTATTCAAGCTAAAGCTCAGCCAGAGGCCGTGAGCTCAGTGAGCATTGATCCCTTGGTATATTTACTCTCACAAAATATTCCAGTGGCAAAAAAAAGAAGAAGGGCAGAGCTTAATTGTGAGCTGCAGAACTATGAACCGACGTTTTGATGAATGTATAGCGGCGAGGAAATGGGATGCTTTGGGAGAGAGCGCATACATTTCAATAAGCCTGGTGTATTTATTCAGACAGGTCGGACGGCTCCAGGCAAACACAGTGGAGCTCTGAGTTTTCTGTTAAGTGCTGCTGAAAGCTGCTTGGGCTACACGGGGAACGATACTCTCATAACGTGGTGTTCTCCGGTCGGGGCTGGACCCGCACACACTGATGAGGATGCAACGCAGTACAGGTAAAAGGTGCAAGGTGGTTAATTACCTCTGTTTTTCAAAAGTTAAACTTCATGAAGTTTTAAAGGGCAGAACAATGGATTTAGAGAGGCTGGTATATTACTAAGAACCGAACCAAGAAAACTGCTCATGGGAACCCGGCACTGTGGTGGAGTCTTCTGAAGCAATACACACGTTTAAAAATACATGATCAAATATGTGTGCATGTTGACAATGAAGTAATGCCGTCCCTTGATGTCATGTTTCACATTTACTCAAGTTTGACTCGACCGTTAAACGGCAGAAGAAACAACAACTCTGACTTCTTGATCTGACGGCCTGTGGGTTGTGTTCAAAAGGCATCATCATCATAGACGTACGTCTCTTTGTGCCTCACATACATGCATTTGTCAGCATTTTCTTTAATGAATTAAAACATCATCATAAAAATAACTCCTCCCAAGAGATGCGAAACAGATACTGAAAACAACGATCAGTGATGGAGGAATAACCAAACATGGCGTTTACAAACACCTAAATCCACCAGAACAAGTTGCAGACTGTGAGGAAACACACGCAGCGATTAAATCTGCTTCAGGCCACGATTTGAGAAACAAAAGAGAAGGAGCTGCCTCTGGCAACATTTCTGTGTAGAAGAAGACGATGATGATGATGATGCCACACGATTAACCTCGCGGTCACTCCTGCAGGATAGAGGCATGTCTTTCACAACCATAAGATGTTTATTAAGTCAATCATTTTACTCAATTTCAAGTTTTTTTACGGAAATGATCCCCAGTCTATTTTCAGCCAGTTTCTTGTCTATTTTCTTTTGCACAAAATACGTAATTAATGATTCAATGATTTAAATTGCATAGGGAGGAGGTGGGGGTGGATGAGTGGGTCCAAAGCACTGGACTTTCAGACCGCAACGTTGATTCATTCGTCACGTAACTTCCGTCAACGCCACTTAGTCGTTATTTTAACCCAAACTACGATCTCTTCCTAAACCTAACCAAGGTTTATTTTGAAATTTATTTTGAAAAGACCGTATGCATGTAACCAGCGGGACTTGACTCACACGCCAGCGAGACGTTGAGCAATCGCGAAGTTGTGCGGACGAGGGTTTTACAGTTGTACCTTTTCGGAGGAGCAGCAGAAGCTTTCCTTTCTCTAACTCGAGGACGAGGCTGTGCTCGCTCTGTCCCTCAGCGTGCAGAAGTGTCCCAGAGTTCCTCAGGGTTTTAAAGGTCAGAGAGATGCTCTCCCTGGTCATCTGCCTCGGCCTGGGACTCAACCTGAAGAGGAGGCTGCTGCGGCCATCGAGGCTCACCACGACAGAGTCTGAAAACAAAAGCACACATTCCTCAGAGGACTTTTAACAGCAGACATGAGTCAAATAGATCCTTCAGGATGTACATTTCTCAAACTTGATTTAGAAAGCATTGGGCTGATTCTGAAACACTTACTGGTACGTAGATGATCTTTTGTCCCATTCAACAATGTGAATGATCCTCTTTTTAGTTTACATCTATAAATGGAGGATAAAATAATAAAGAGTCCAAACTGACCGTGAGCACATCCATAGGTCTCCAGTCTGAGTCCAATCCGACCATTGGGATTCCAGTCCAGGGGGAGGAGGCGGACGTAGCGGGCGATCACCGGATGCTGGAGCTTGTGCTGGACCACACTGTCTGCATTACTGTTACCTGGAAAAGCCTGGAAACACATCAACGGCAGCAAGTCGTTATCTGGCTTTCCATCCATGCATCTGTCCATCTTTTGACACCACAAAGATAGCTGTGAACTTCCTCCCTCTGGATGTTTATTATCGTCAAGCTGAGGTCTAATAGGTGAACACGCTCTCTCATGTTTTTATAAGAGAGCCCCCTAAGGCTTCTGTGAGAGGTGATTGGTTTCATTTTCCTCTTAATGAAGGGAACTTTGTGGAGATAGGGCCACGTTTCTGGTGAATGGAGTCTCAATCAGGTGGAACATTGGATTTGTGAAGCTCTAGTTGTAGTTTGTATACGCTTTGGACGCTTTGGTAAACACTTGGTCCTTAGAGAATAACATGTATTAACCTCTGTGATCCCTGCACACTTATTGTGGATGTGTTTTAACCTTTTTAAACTTGATCTTAAGCCCTTTCATTAACTTTCACTTTCAACCATGAACATTTTCTCGACCATAACTCGACTTTCCTTTTGCTTTGTAGGTAGTTCTGCTTCTCTTCACACAGACAAAGAAGTAAAATTTTGTTACGTAAGTGAAAAAATACTTTGTTTGATTTGGTTCTGAATCTCGATCTTTTTCCCCTAAATTACCTTTGCTTCTGATTTTTGTCTTGATTTTCCTTTTTCTTGGCTCCTTCACTAAGAAACCAAAGTCTGCATACCGGCTCTGATCCCTTTATTTGATTTTTAATCTATATGCAAATACTGTCAACTTAACCTACAATCACACTGAAGCATTTCAGCACCGTTTGGACGTGAAGGTGCTGCAGGACGGCTCAGTGAGCGACTGAAATGTCCTTGAAGAAACCACTGAATCCCTGCTAACTCTGTGCTGCTGGTGTGTAACTGATCCTCACCTCTGACCTCTCCAAGCAAAGCTAGAGAATATCTGAACACTTACAGCATTAAAACTTGTATCTTTAATTATGCAGAAAGTTTAATTTTTGATTCCTTTAGAGGAGGGAGACCTTTATTGTCATGATCTGGGTTCTTCAAACGGTTTATTCAGGGCGAGACTTTAAATGAGACATGTAGAGTCAAATGTTTTTGATGCAATGTCACAATTTGTTTCAGTTGCTGTTTGTGACGGAAGCGTTTGTCACACATGATGTGTCCAAGGACCGTCGGGAAGATGAAAAGATGACGACTATGACAGTTTTTTACAGCGTCTGGCTCTGACGAACGGTGTCGATTTGGCGATTGTTAAACAAAAACATGCTTTTGCATCCTGCTGACGGGTTTTGGGTTAAAACCGTCAGAAAAGTTTGATGAAACTAAATCAAAGAAGTGTAACGAATCACACGTCGACTTCCACTCCTTCGCATTCTGCTGCACTTTAATGTTCCTCTGCCGCCACTTAAAGCTTTTCTCTTGGCATATAGAGCCTATATTTGCATGTCAGGATGATGCTCATTAACAGAGTCTTCATCATTGCTATAGGGAAATCTATGATGTACTTCAACTCGCTTCGCCTCCATTACCACTTAAGGATGCTATATTCCCTGATGGGGACAGTTATTTATTCCCAACACCATCTGCTCACTTCTTTCACACCTTTTTCTATGTGAAGAGAAAAAGAGGAGAGATTTCGAGAGAGGGAGGAGAAAATTAGAGAAGGAGGGAGCATTACTCCGCCTCACCAACTCTGGCCTGTGAGCTTAAAGGAAAAGAGAAATCCTGGAAGAATTGTGACCGATGAAGCGACTCGGCAGTCGACTCTGCTCCCCCGAAAGCCCCAATAAACTGGGCTGACTAACATGCGGAGCTTTAGAAGGACTTTGGAGACTTGCCGTGGATTTATCCCTGATTTATGTTGAGTGTGAAATCAACAAGCTTTTAAGCCGTGAGAAGCCCTCTCTGTGAAGGAGTCTCAGCTTGACATTAGTTTTATCCATCGCTGCGAGAGTCTTCCCTCATCACCAGCTTTAAAACCCAAGCTGCTCGTCACAGCGTCACTGCAATAGGGAGAAGTCTCTGTCTATACTTAGAGCTTTGAGGTAATGCTTGACAGTCTCTACCATCTAAAGTGTAATGAGGTTAACACTGTGCAACATTTTACGAACTGTGGGAGTGAATGAGATGCTAATTCCTTCATATTTGGGGTCCTTAAGTTACAGTTTGTATATTGGCCTGGCATCCTAATGCAACGGCTTGTATGATATCTTACGATAACATTACTCCTCATTTTCCTTCTTAAGTCCAGCAACACGTGTACATTTGCACTAGTTACATGCATGCAGTATTTTAGAATTAACTTCTGTCTTCACAGGAAACCACTTAGTTAGGTTTAGGAAAAGATTGTGGTTTGGGTTAAAATAACTGCAAAAGTAACATGAAATAATGAACGTTTACCTTTTGTTTCACACTAACAGCGGTCTCCTAGTTACATATCCAGGACGCTTATTTAATTTAAACACATTTATTTCAGCGGCATTTTTACTAAATGCTTAAATTTGATAAACAAATTAGTGAGCACATCAATTATCAGCACATTACATGCAACATTATTTTGTCTGGTCTCTTCAAAAGGAACATTGTTATTGTACTAGCAGCATTTTTTCTTTTGTACATTTTGACATGTCACAGTACATTTATTACAGTTTAAATTAATAAATAGAGTAAGGACTGAATTTGGTTTCAGGGTTTTGTCTCACTGAATAAAATGGAGCCAGTTATGAATGTTATTACTGAGCTTTACTGCGACATGTCAACATGTCTGCAGTGAATAAGCAAAGATATTTGTTTGACTCTATAGTCACAGACCCACTTAGTTATTACTTTACATTGGTTGATATCATTTTTAGTTGTTAGTATAACTTCTCAGTGCACTCACCTCTATGCTGTCTTCCTGTCGATACTGCTTCCAGTTGTGTCCCGTGTCGCTGAACATCAGCAGGTAGGCCGTCAGCCAATCGGAGCTGCCATAGCGACCCTGCGTAGAAACAGCGGTGATATGTGTCCGCCCGCCCAGGTCCACCTCCAACCACTGATATCTGTCTGAGCTCAGAGGAGACCAACCTCCAGCTCCTGGAAGAAGAGAGAAACACCTTTGTATCACCCAGAGAAAGAAGGGATGACTTCTCAACATAAAAAAATCACTTTCTCTATAGAGCGTGTTATGAGTTCTGGAACATCAAAGGGGAATTAAAACATATCTACAGAGACTCTGCTTTATGTGAAAAGATTGACGGTGCTGGAAAAGAACAAAAAAAGTGTTAAGATAAATGCAAATTCACACATGCAAAGTTTTCAGTTGTTAAAAGAAGACAAACTGTACTAAAGTTATTTAATCACACAAACTTTCCCATAGTTTAAAGCCCGTAGTTCAAAAGCCCTGAGCACAAATAGTTTATCAATTTATGTCTTTGATGTTTAATTTGGAACAGTGAAAGAGTTTAATCTGTAGCTTGAGGACTGTTCTCCGTATAATATAAGCTGCAGCTGAGGCATTAAGCCTGATACAATATTAAAGTGGCCAGTCCATTGCAGACCTTCATATAATCCCAGAACCAGGGCAGAGGAGCATGAGATGAAGACACATTCAATAATTAAAATACAAAAAGGTGAGTGGGTGTGTTCGTGCTGAGTCATCTCAAAGGGACATCTTGCTGTCAGAACATCATGAGGATGGCTTTTGTTGCATGCGTTGAGCTTGTGCTTTTATATTTCTGAGGATGTTCCTGACGTAATTCACTCCCTGGAGGTTACACTCCTTCGCTGAGGGCGATCAGCAGCTCGGTCGTTGGCAATGTTGGCATTGGACATTTCTGCAAACCACGGACGAGGAGCATCTCTGGATTTTACCCCAACGACCACCATTTGCCCTCACATCCATCATCCCAGGTGCATAATATCAGGCGATGCCATTATTCTCCCCTTTCCATGCAGGTTCCAAATGCAGGTGAGAGCCTTGGGCAAAGCAGTAATAAACTAACCCTAAAACTTCTCGTGAAGACATAAGAAAAGAACAAAGTGTCCTCAGAAGGATGGACAGGAGTACAGGACAAGAAATCCACCATAAAGCACTTCTGTATTATAAGTCATAACAGGCCATAATTCACACTAGTATATTGAAGGAGATGTGTTTTTCATTCCTTCAAAACTTTTCTCCATATTTGAAAGAGATGACTTCTCACTTTGAAGACAGATCTCTAATTAATAATGACAAGCGCAGACATATCAGTGTCATCCTTCTGTCACTACACGATTCCCTTTGACAGCCGTAGATTGTAGAAATATATTTATGTCTTGTTCCAAAGTTCTGTAAGAAAATAACTTTTGAGCCTGGGCCCTCTGCCAATTGAGCCACTTGGTATCAGTAGAGTTAGAGGTTGTGCAAGAGCCTTGAGGCAAAAAATGTAAGTCTTATATATATATATATTCTGTATATTCTGTATATTGTGCTTATAAGTTTAAAATGTTCCTCCACGGAGCAGATCAGACTCCAATTTCTCCAAAATCAAAGTTTTTGGAGCCAACATCTCAGTCATTAGAGGAGCGACTTCCTCTCCTCGGGCAGGTATTGTAACTTCGGTTCCCAACTGACTTACGGCTGCACTGCCAGAGATTAGTGTATCAAAGATGAAACCCAAGTATCTGTCTGCCTGGAAGGAAATGTGATTAAATCCCCTCTGCAAATGTTGAATGAATAGAAGCTGGTGGTTGAGATGTCTGATGTATTTCATGTCTGGATATTAACTGTAGCAGGAGAGGCAGAACAAAAACATACTGCAACGCTCAGTGCTGGTAGAGCTGACGGCTTCACCACAAGCAGCATTTCAAAACGTCCATTTGGCCATCAGTAATGCACAGACAGACAGGAAGAGAGACACGCTCAAAACTCGACAAACTAGTGCAGAGAACATCTCATTTTACGTAGGTGTTGATCAGGTATATGTGATGAACAAATACAACAGTAAACTGGATATTATTCGTGACTTCTTAAAGTTGCTACAAGTAACTTTCATTGTGTGTTGATTCTGGCGGTCCCTGTGGACAAACGTGGTAGTGTTCCCGAGCACCAGAGTCCTTTTAGAAAACCTCTCATTTTACTGCAGCAGGGCCTGATGGTCTGCTTCGCTCAGTCCTGGTTCTGGTTCTCTCGTGCCTGCCTCTCCTCAAGCGGGCCCAGCAATACGTCCTGGTGTCGGTGTTGGCTCCCAGAGAGGAGAATCTCTGCTCCTGGAGGAGGAGGAGGAGACGCTGCTGCCGGGAGATGAGCGTTCCTCCTCCCTCCGGAGCTCCAGACCTGGTTCTGTCCTCTGTGGGCTGGTCGCTGCCAGAGGCCACACTGATTGAATAACTACATAAAGACAGCCAATCTTCTCGGTGATGGTTGTGTTTACTTATGTAGGTCATATAGAGGCATCAGTATTTCTCAGCCAGTTAAAAGTTCCTCACAGTAACTTTCATGACTTGGTAGACATTGGTCGTCCATGGCTTGTGGTACATCATTGCTACAAGAGAGGAGTAGGCTTCGCTTTCAGTGCTTTACATGTTTAGTTTAATTTAAGTCCCATTAAAAAGCCAATTTTCACAGAATTATTAAATACTATATATTTTGGATGATCAGTTATTAAGTGAAGCAGAAGCAGCAGTTTTGAAGAATGCCGTTTGATTTCATTTAAAGGCACTATGGTCACAATTTAGATGCATTTACAGCATTTCTCAAATCATTCTGATGGAATGAAGCTCTAGCGTAAGTTCGGTCAGGAAGACTAGACTCTTTATTTCAGCGATTCACTCCTCACACATGCTATCTCATAAATTCCTTGTCATTGTTCGGGGCTGTCAATCATCTGATCTGATCTGATCTGAACAATATCAGCTGTTCAGATCAGCTGGTCTCTATCCAATAGCACAACGAAATCGTTAGCCTATCATCTTGCTGATCGGCTTCATCAACTCATCATTCTATCAGCCTCATCAGCCACCACCACCACCACCACCACCACCAGTGTCTGGACTCCACGGGGGGGTTTATCCTGCTGCTGCTCAGGGCAGATGCCTGTTGATTATAAATCCAAGGGCCAAAGACTCTGTCAAGACTTTTATCATCTCATATCATCTGTTAATAATAAACGAGTATCTTTCCTTCATCTGACTTGTCTCTCCTGATTGAGGGTCCCAGGGTGAGATCAGTTTCTTCCTCATACTTTCTCAAAACTTAATTTCAATGGTCATATACTCAGAGCTAAATACATGAAATGTAAACCATCCTAAGCATGTAGGAGCAGCCGGCTGAGTGGGTTCAGTGTCTGACTCAAGGACACTTTGACATGCAGACAATAGAGATCCAACCTTCTGATTGATCACTCTACCCACTAAGCTAGAAATACTCTACAAAACACTACGAGACAGTTAGAAATACACGGGCCTTTCATTTATGATTCAAGTGAAGAGTATAAAAGATAGCCCACTAATGAGAGTAGCAAGCGTGTTGTATTTTACAAGCTTTTAATTACCAATGCTCCGTCATTCCGCAGGTTAATAGTGCAACTAGACTGAGTGTTTGGAGGCTGCAGAGATATCTCAGTGCTTCTGTTAAACAGAGCTGTGTGTGTGTGTGTGTGTGTGTGTGTGCTCACCAGTCTCTGCTCATTTTGCTGGTAAATTAACTTGGAATGAGGCGGCTCCACAGAGAGAGAGACTGCAGAGGATGCGGAGCGTTAGCAGCAGCTGGAGGAGACGAGAACGACCAGGGGGAGTTTTTCATCTATCCAGTGATTTCTACAGAGAATGGCTGGGATTCAGGAACTAAAGCAGTGTTTATTTTTACATCAATGCACTTTGTTAATCTGCGTTGTTGCGTTCAAAACTAAATTGGGTTTATCGATCAGACTAATTCAGTTCTAAACTGTAATTCAATACAAATCTCATGCAGAGAGTCAATAAGGCATCGTAACCTGCGAGGTGTTCTTGTGATGACATATGCACGCTTAAATATGCAAACAATAAGTGTACATCTATATATATATATATATATAATGTATATTTAATATCTATAGGGCACTTTGTTTGCAAATAAGATGCATCTTTTAGAGACTGTGGGGACAACAACATGCATATTCAACCAGGCCAGCGTATCCTCATACAACGGTTGGACGGGGAAGAAACTGTGGTCTCCCGACTGAAAGCTTCCTGTTTGTTGGACCCACCCTCCCTGTGTGAGATGTAGCTGTCTTTATACTTCCTTATTCATGATTTGGTGGATAAAATACAAAATAATTTCATGAGATATCTAGTAAATTGAGGCGCATTCTTTTGTTGTAGCTTTTGCTACGAATGCTGGAGGAGACCAGCCTGACCTGGTTAATGTTCGAATGATGCTGTTCTTTTTCCAGCATCTTCAGGGTTCTTTTCTTGTGTGCTAGATAAACAAAAAAAACGTCTTCACTGTCCTTCCATTCTGTTTCCATCTTGTTTCATTAATTCTTTATCTCTTTGCTTCTCCCTGTCTTCTTCTGTGATCCACTAACATGATCTTCTTTTAGAAGCATCAGATCCTTGATAACGCAGCTTGAACTCACATCTGCAGGTTGACTGAAGTGAAAGAACACAGCATGTGTGTGTGTTTGCTCACACCTTTTGCCATCACAAACACACACACACCTAGGAGACAGCCTCCTGCATTCTCCCAGGTGGTGAAAACCATTCAGATCCTCTATTGTGTTGAAGACAAAGAGTGCTTTCTTCTGATTCTTGTCTCTGGTTCGAGTGTTCATCAGCCGACTCTTCCTCCACAACGCACCATAAACAGAGGTGTGTTTTCTCAAAGCCTCCGTATCGGCCCATCTGTCCGACGGCCACAGTATTGTTGTGGGTTTAATCCGTCTGTCCATCATTCACCCCATCAGGTGTCTGTCAAGACTGTGAGAACCCAAGTGAGACTTGTCTTTGATGTTGTGTGCTGTGTGTCCTGCAGGGCAGTGAATCACGCTGCTGCAACACATCAGAACAGAAGCAGAGGGGAGCTTCTTTTCACTGCACAACCAATGCAACAAATACAACACTCTGGGTTGAAAAAAAATAATAAACGATTGAGAAGAAAGGAGGACAAGATTGCAGCATTCATTTGTTGATGTTAAAATGCTAAATTTTATATGAATACTGGGGAGAATAGCTGATGGAGAGGTGGAACAGATCACACTGTGGCCGAGATGACATGTCACACGGTAACATCTAGTCCCTTGATGATCCATCAAATATTGTGATAATCCTTAAATCTAGAAAATAAACATTAACTTCACTATATTCTCTTTTAACACAGCATGCCACCCTTGAGGTGTGTTTTATGCATGTGCACACATTCACACAGGACTGATGAAGTGTTCATCTATACAGGAGATAAAGCTCATCTCTAAATCAGGCAACTGAAAAAAACATCAACACCCAGATCTTTTTGAGAGGGAAATTGACTCCACAACAAACACACAGAAACACAACCCTGATATTAATTTGGATTATTGCCTGCTAATGGCTAACCTGCTAGCAATCAACTGCTTACTAACAAATCCAGCAGACACATGGTAGCTCTCAAAGTACTATTTGTAATAAAGGACTTGCAACCAGGAGGCCGGTGTTTGTGACGTTTGTGACGTAAGTGTTGTTCATGTGGTTTCCTCACATACGTTACTCAGATAACGTGCTCATTTTAAGCCCAACCTTGGATGTTTTTCCTGGTTTCGTTGCCTAAACAAACGGTGTGGCGTTAAACGGCACGCACAAAGAGGAAATGTACATCATGTGAAGCCTAGTGGACCACTGCTACTCACGGATGATGGGATTTTGGATTAAGACAGATGCCAGCAAGCAAAATAAACGATCAACATTTCTTAGTCGAAACGATGAACCTTCTAATTTATCACCGGGCCTTGACATGTAGTTGACGGATAAAGGATTGGACAGAGTGAAAGAGCCCACCACACAGATCTATTACACTATGAAACATTACATGAGTACGGAGCCCCGGAGGGCACATGGAGGGGGGGGGAATCAGAAGTTAAAAACGTACTTTTTGTGAAATCTCACAAATATTTTGTCTCTTTTGTGGGCTGAAGATAAATGAATCATATTCAGTGCCCCGTATTGCAATTTTCCGAGCTACTGTCCCTGTCATGCATTTCACGGGACACGTATAAGTGCAGTTGTGGAGGCTTTTGTCACATAGATGTGTGGTTTTATTTAAAGTGGAAAAACAATAGCCGAACCAGGTCAGAATGCACTTTGCGATAAAAGTCAGTATTCTCTTCAGATATCTCCCGCTTATGTGAGAACTGAACTGACCGGGAAATGAAGTTGTTGGGGGTTTTCTTTCCCCCTCCATGTCCCCTCCGGGACTCCGTAGGTATCGACCACGCTGATGGTGGTTCTCACTGTTACTCACCTTCTCTGCGGTTCAGCTTAGCGAAGCCCGGCCCATGGCTGCCCGACAACTGCGAGGAGCTTCTGAAGGACGACGGCAGCAGATTGGAAACTAGCGGACTGTGACACACCTCTGTGAATCACAAAAACAAGACAAACAGATGCTTTGAAATCACGACAGAGTTATAGAGGACTGTAGTGATCCTTCATTGAGGTGTCTCACAATAACAACGCCACGTGAACGTCTTCGATTTATGGGGACTAATCCCTCATTACTTGCCCTTCTATCAGCCCTGTGTAAACTGCTTATAATGAGGCCCTGCTGGATGAATAATGCATTTTTTCCTAACTACTCGATAGAGCACACAAAAATTAGACAAACTGGCCGGTGGAGTGGATCAGTGATGTCAGAGGAGGCTTTCCATACATCGTCGACAGTTAAACACTGACACTGTGAGTAACTCAACACACATTTACACTCTTTTCAACTGACTTACAGACAAAAAACAATTAGCTTTTTTGTTTGTTTGCCATGGTCCTTTGAGCCAGTCACAACTAAACATATCAACTCTTTTGGTCCCCCTTCTACGGGCAAAAAGATGGCCAGAGTACAATTATTTACAAAATAAATCACACTTTGGTTTTAGGTTTACAAATTCTGTATTCAACCATTTCCAAGATGTCACACTTTAATAAGCCATGTGAGAATATGTAACTTTGGTTTTTACAAGAGACGGTTCTTCTGTAACGTTAAAACCTTTCTGGGTTCATCGAGTCCTTCCTGAATGTGTTCTTGCTCTCCGTACCCCAGCTCATTGGATGCAAAATGAACATACAACTCTAAAGCCAAAGAATAGGAGATAAATGTTAAAGCACATCAATATTAATGTCAGACGGCACCTCATGAGGGGAAAAAACGGGGAAACTCAAAGATTTATTGCAAAACAAACGTCATCGACTTACATCAATTAATCAATCTAATTCAAGCACACGCATACAACGACTACTTTAAAAGACATTTCTCTCCATTCACTCTATTTAGTTGACAGCAAGAAGAAACATTTCGAGTGCCAACTTGGCATTCTGGAATTTTCTAATAAACTATTCTCTTTAGTTGTTCTCCTCAACTGCCAACAATGTGTTTCTGCACAGATGCTGACTTGGAGCTTCCAGATTTGGATATTAACGTATTAAAAACAACTCACTGCTTCTCTGTACTCAAGGTTTTACTCATTTTGCACATTTCAGATATGCTTCAAGAGTCCATCACCTGACTAAACCACAAACACGACTGCACATAATTATGTCTCAACAAGTGTAGTTGTATTTGGCTAATTTACTTTTCACAATGAAGGCATTAATGAAGTCTGTCCGTGGCATGCTACGTTTTAAATACTTAAAATAGAAGTAAAAACTTTTCCCAATAAAATCCTTCACACATGGCTACTTTGTCAGGTTTTCATGGACTCAATGAACGATGTTATATATCTAATCGTCTGAATGTTAGTGTGCATGGCTGAGTTATTGTAAACAGATTATTCAGCATCATGCAAACAACACACAACTATGAACAAAAGCCAGATACAATGAAAGTCCCGTGAAAGAGAGACCAAAGTCAAACCTTCCCAGTAAGTTCCCTGAACTGGCAGAAATCCAATATCAAGTGTGATTAAATCTCGACTAAACAAAGTAAAGACAGCTCAAGATCCTTCATTAATATAATCTCTCCACTCTCGGGCGATATTTCCCTCTCAGCGATAGAGGAGATATCCATTATCAGCGGGGGGGGGGGTTCGGCTTCAGGCTGCACCGGGTCATTTAAGTTTGCAAGAAAATTTTATAAATGCTCATGATTGTAAATATTTTCGTGTACCTCACAAATATGAGCTCACCACAAGTTCCTTGAGTCGACATGACCTTGTGTTATTTGAAAATGCACTTAAATTAACATCAATTAACGTATTTATATTGCAAACAGAGATAAGATGTGGCTAAAGACAGCAGTGTGAGTAAATGCATGTGAGGGGAAGATGATAAAGGACCCAAACAAAGCACAAGCAGATATGAGACTACAGGGTGCAGCTTTTATTTTTTGGGGCCAGGTGTTCCCAGTCAGACCAATTAGAGAAGAGCAAACAGTCCAGAGGGCGGTCACACTTCACATCCTAATGTTCAGCCCAAAGTGAACCAAAACAATCTCATCACAGAAAAAAAGGATAAAAGAAATGTTTTGTCAGTTGCCCTTATTTGTTCTTTACAGAAAATATATGTAAATTAAAAAAATAACCGTATCAATGAAATATTTGGTGCAACTGCCATATTCGATGTCTTTGTGATTCTCAGTTCAAGTGTCAGAGACAGAAATGGTTTTCACGCTCCAGAAATCAATTTGCTATTAAAGTAAGTGATGTGTTCACTGTGCAGGGAAATGATATGGATGTACACACACACTCAGAAACATTGAAACCCAACTTGGTCTCACAGAAATACGTGAAATGGCCACGACCTCTTAACAATGTGTCGACACCATGAAAGCAAATTAGGATCCTTTATTTCATGGTGGACACGCAGATTAAACGCATCCACGTGACTGCAGCTGTGAGAGGAAGTGACGAAGTATTAAACAAGGAGAAGAAGACACAGAGGACGGGAGGGACAGGAGGGTGATGGCTCAAATAAACACATTTTCAACCAGCAGACTGGGATTGACCGGGATGAAGTTACGTTCGTGACGCTTTTCCTAAACGTAACTAAGTGGTTCTGTTGCCTAAAACGTTATATCGTTTCCGTAGTGATGACACGTAATTTTAACACATTACATGCAACCAACGCGTAACGCGTTGTTAAAATGCCGTCGTCATTTCAAGTATTTCTGTGAGATCATGCTTTGATCTCTTAGTGGTTACGGTTCACTTATTAATACTAGAAGTGCAGCAGAAAACATTTCACAAAAATCCACAGATCTTTATCACGGTACCAAGTTACAACCAATAATATTTTGCCACAGAAATATTATAACTACCTCCAAAACGTCTGTCCCAGTGGCTCACAGACAAAGAGGAGATTGTATGAGGTCACTGAGGGGTAGATAGAAAATGCAGAGGACTTCTTCAAACAGAAAAGGAATTCCCTTCAGTTGAGTTTGGGTCGCTGACTGAAGCCAGTGGAGCACAAAATCCCCTGACACATCAACAAGAAGTGGCGATAAATGTTGAGTACAAGTTGGACTCCTAACTGCTGCTCACTGAGCCTGTTTGTGAAGGAAAGCCTGTGAAATATCAGAAGATACTAGATCTTCCTGCCAACCCCAGGGGCTATGCTGCACTCCTTTTGACGGTTGCCATTTCATTTTATAAGAAATCACACACAAGATTCACTCCTAATGGTTTAAAGAGAGCTGGCCTTGTCAAACGTAATTCAATTTAGTGGTCCAGTTTCTGCAGTTATTTTCCCTTTAGACAGCTTTAAAATACAGCTTTTTGTTCACCTTCCTGTGTCTACTTTTATCCTGGAATGTTCCCACAAAAAAGAAAGATTATTGATCAGCTACACAGTATCTTGAAGAGATGATTTTTCTGTCTGAAGAAATTTTCCTTCAGTCTGCACCTCATCAGCAGTCGAGTCACACTCTGAAACGCTAAAGAAATGTCAAACGTATGACCAAAGTATTGATCACAGAGTCAAACAAACTAATGCACTCTTCATCTGACGCACACAGTGTGAGCGGTCTTACCTTGAAGAAGGCTTTTTTTTACCTGCCACCATGGTGCAGAGTAATCCACTCTCTTATTTAAATCTGGTGCTCTGACCAGCTGGAGCTAATAACTAATTATGCACCACAACCAGGAGGTTTCCTCCTTAGAAAAATAAAAAACATCCACACTCATTACTTTTACTTTTTTCATGCTGTTTAAGGCACAAAAACAATGCTTATTTCCTCAAAAGCTCTCATTCCTTCTGGTTTGCTTTCTACCCGACTGCATGTGCGTTTCATTGATAGCATCACTCCAAAACCCCATTAAAACAGATGGTATAGTAAGATATGAATACCTGTATAGCTAATAGATAGACGACATTTTAATGGTTTCATAAAACATTACAAACATGTAAAAAATACAGCTATCAACTGAACAATCATTGCGAAAAGTCCTTTCCACTAGCTAGCATTAGCAATAGCGCAGAACTGTCTAAAGCTCTGCATTGGAAATAGTTACCTATATTATAGCCTGACTCTAAAATGTACGTCATATAGCCACTAAGATAAGGTAGCATAGTTGGCAACCATGTGACTACCTCCGGTTCTGAAAAGTGAAGCCAATGCTGAAGTGTCTTAAAGCTGCATTCTCTCTAGTGACCAGCAGGGGGCGACTCCTCTGGTTGTATAGAAGTCTATGAGAAAATGACTCTACTTCTCTCTTGATTTATTACCTCAGTAAACATTGTAAACATGAGTTTATGGTCTCAATCTCTAGTTTCAAGTCTTCTTCAATACAGCATGATGTTCATTTAGTAAACTATGGTCCATTTAGAGTCAAACAGACCATAAAGCAGGGGATGCTTTAGGGCGGGGCTACACGGTGATTGACAGGTTGCTATCACGGCGTGAACATGAGTTCATCTTCTCAATCTCTAGTTTCAAGTCTATCACAATGTGTTTTCAGTTCATGAAAGTTTTGGTAAACTAAAAGTTTTATTTTTCAGTGTTCGGTTGTCCTTAGCTCCACCCTCTCTGGTTACTTCTGGTTGCAAAAAACACGTCCACTACGCCCACTTCTTATATACAGTCTAAGCTCGTGAGCACGTAAAAGTGCATGCTGGCTGTATGCTATCGTGTTTTGTTACACAAACGCTGCTGGTCAGCTGCTCTGCTTGTTGCAAATAGTTTTTCTTAAAGAGAGCTTCGGGTCTTCCTGTTACTTCCCTACAAAACATAATCCAACACTGAGTCCGTTGTGAAACTCATTGTGCTGTTAGATTAATAACTGGTTAGCATTTTCTGCTCACAAGTTATTTTTAGTAGTAATTTTACACATCCAGAGACAGCTTTAACACACTGCAGGAGCATTTCAGAGGCACACAGGACTGAGTGTTGTGGCTGCTAAAGGAGTGTTAGCTCCACAGCCCTTGGCCAAAGCAGAGATATTGTGAGTCATTATTCTTCTTCACCTTGTCAGCTCTCACGTCCAAAGCTCTGTGAGTTTGAGAGCACGAAAAACCTCACAGGTTCCCTGCACACTGACGACACGTGTTAATCACAATTCATCCAGCAGAGTGAGCTTCACCAGCATCCTCTCATCCAGCTATCTATCTGAAATAGCACAGCATCCGCAACATTCATGATTACATCAAGCTGATGAGCGTCCTCCACTTCAATAACAACAGCGATCAGGAGATTTACAGCTTCAGAGCTCTTTAAGGGTCTTGGACACACATAGTTCCATGCTGCTCAGTGTGCATCTCTCACAGCAATGTTACCTTAAAGCCATGCATCTCTGAGCACAGTAATCACACCAAGGTCTGCTGGTGCCCTCAAACATGAACCATAACCTTCCAAATAAATTATCTCTTTGCGAAACCTGCACAAACTCAATCCCCAGTTTGACCAAGAAGAGCCAAGGCTGCTCTTCCTTCCAATTAAATATCGACATTTGTATTAAGAACGTGAATAACGGACCTCTTTCTGAATCTGTTTTTAGATCTGATTATACAGAAATGAAATGCATGCCTTTTCCCTGCCTTGGATGCACTCATTAAATTTAAATGCAATACGAGGATAAAATGAGAGAGAGCGAGAGAGCAGCATGAATAGTGTATGCAATGTACATTTACATTACATTTGACATTTTAGGTAGAGCAGAGCAGAGCACTATGAGCGAAGCCCTCCTCTTTTGCTCAGAGAAAGTTAGTGGAGACTTTCCAGATATTGCAGTCTTCTATTAAAGAAATAATAGTATTAATAATAATACATCTTAAAGATGTTAGGATATTTAATTAACATCATAAAAGCTGTGCAAGCACAATACCTTGTGATTGACAAGTTGCTACCAGAGATGTATATACGGCGTCACCACCTCACCTCTCCGCTGTCCAAATATGGTCACTTCTGTTTACTGGTTGCAAGAAAGCCCACATGGCGACAGCCGTAACCCAAGATGCAATGAGCAAAACGCCGAACTAGAGGCTTCAAAACATCAAGAAAGCAATGAGGGACGACACGATGACTACGTCCACTTCTTACAGTCTGTGATTACAACTTGACTGGTTGGCCCCGAGAGGTTCATTCTAGTTTAGAAATAGAACAGTAGCAGAGTAGTGACTTGTTTAGTCTGAGAAAAGCTGATACTAAGAAGTTTTCTGCCCCACTTTATATTAGTGTTTTTGAGACATCATTTGGCTGACAAGGACAGGGCACTAATTTGACTTGGCGTGAATTTTTCGAGCTGTACTTCATCAGCTGCAATTCTTATTCTACTCTGACCTGTCTGACTTCCTCCCAGCACATCTCTCTGGCTGGAGCAAAGGAGCCTGTCTGTCAAACAGCTGCTGAGCTGTGAGGATCGGCACACCCTCGGCCCGGAGGCTGAAAAACAATGTCTCTCGCCCTTCATGTGAGAGTTTGTGACTCGAGCCCTCAGAAGCTTATCCGGTCAAAAAATGTCAGTCAGTAGCTCAATCCACTGCTTGTGTAAAATATACAGTATATACACTGAACACGGTGTGGATAAATTCACACAAACACTCACAGTACAAATGCAGACGCACCACATTAATGAGGCATATAATGTGTTGTTGATTTAAAAGTTGAATTATGTCAATAATTTTCACTTTTTAGTTTGAATATTGTGTATTATGTGCATTATGTAGTCATTGCTGTTGCCATGTGTGACACCCTTCTGACACAATAACAGTATTCATTGCAGAGGTTTTGCATTATGTTGTACAGATGCCTGTGTTCAAATAGGAACAACTTGTTTGGGTTATTTAAGTTAAGAGGCAGCATGAAATTTGTCAGGTTCTTTCTGATCATGTTGAATTTAAAAAGGGAGTTCCACAAGGGTCTATTTTGGGGCCTCTACTCTTTCTATTATATGTTAATGATATTTGTGACCACATGAAACACTCAATGTAACATATGTATGCTGATGATGCAGTCCTGTATTTTCCTCTGCTCATTATTTTGAGACTGCAGCTGCCAACTTACAGTCTGACTTTAACGCATTGCAGCGTGCCCTCATTGACTGCTTTTAAATGCAAATGAAACTAAGGCTAAGGTTCCTTCCCCCTCTAACAACACCCTTCAAGGGGATTACTAAAATTGCTCACACAAGGATGTTTTGGGCATTTGGTTAGTCAAAAATCTAAATTTTAAGCATTACATAGACCTAAATGTCTGGTAACAGGCCTAGTTCTGTCTCAGCAAGGTAGACCATGGGGATTTCCAGATTTGCTTGAGATATATTTCAAACTCAGGCTACAGGACTCATTACCGCACATTGTACAATCTGATCAGTCTTCACTTGCAATCACAGGAGCAGCATTGGTCCAATAGGTCCAATAATTGGCTGGTTTTAAAGGTGCCATTAGTGCAGTTGAGTCTGAAAAAGTATTCTATTTTCAGGATAGACTCGACGTTGGGTCTCTCAACTCTCTAACCAGTTTCACACAAAAGTTATCAGAAGTTTTTACCACAAAGTGTAACAATGTAGCAACAAGGCCAAACAATTTTAGCATGTCGTGATGCCTTTTTATATGTCTTTTACACTCTCTGCACCCTTCTGTTGACGTGTGGACTTTCACTCTGCAAAGTATTGTTTTTCTGTTGTTTTATTGTATGTATGAAATCGACATGCAGTTGATGTTTGAATCTGCTGCCTTCTTGGCAGGCTGGTTAAATAAATGTCAAATAAAAAACAGTTCCTGGTTATGTCCCACTGGATATGTGCTACCGCACACATTCAAAACGCACCTGGCTGCTGTTCTGAGCAGAAAGTGTTTGTCTCCTCCCCTGGTGGGAGGTCCTGACCTCCTCTATGGTGGAGAATTTTAAGGCTGTAAAGGTATCCTCCACTCAATGCAGGAAATCATAAGCAACAGCGAAGTTAGAAGTCTTTCCTGTTGGTTCTGCTCTTGTGTTCACTGATGCGTGTCCTAAGTGGACTCACTGCCTCACACACATCTAGTTTAGGACAAGGGCATTGGAAACAGAAGTAACACGGAGGAAAGGATTCTTGTTCAACCACCTCACTAGTTTATAGATTCACTGAAGTTTGTGGCTCTCTTCCTCACAACGTATCTTTTGAAGCAGCACTATAATTTAAACTTTATGCAAGCACGATTACAATCATTTAATTTAGATTGTACAGTGATAAACCGCTTATATGGATCGAAAAGCTTGGGACAGAGTCATTCCTATACAAATGCTGTTTAAATGATTGTCTTATAGTAATCAAGAAGTTCACTTTCAGTGTTTTCATACATGACAACATATGAAAAACATTTTCAAAACTACAACGATTCATGAAATCATGAAAAAGTCATTTTCTCTCAATGAAAGACGTAGTTTTTCTTCGAGCTTAAGAACAAGATGGAGCGGCGTGCTTGGTGTTCCTCAGGCGACTTTGTGTCGTCTACTGAAACATGGAGAAACAGTCATGGCTGGCAGGGATGGAGGCTGAAAACGAATGTGCACCGGGGAAAGCCCCATGGTGGAAGCCGCCCTTCGAAACAGCTGAAGTTGCATTTTAAACAGCTGTAACGTATTTTGAAACAGTCAATAAAATTCAGGAAACAGCGGAACTGTCTGTTCAATTACTTTAAGATTGAATGTGACCCAGAGAGCTGTGATCACTCTCACAGATTTGCACTGTACTTACAGTTACTTCAGGAACACTATTCCCTGCTGTTTTTACATCAGCACATACTATACTTTACAGACCATTCTTCTCTTCTGATCATCAGAGGAGCAGCACTCTGCCAGGTTTAACTTTCATCTCATCTACACAAACACCCACATCTGCCATGTTGAAAAGGTTTCAGAATCTAGCTTCTGAAGAAAAAGTTACAACCATTAATCGCTAAGCTGGCGGGACATTTGTTTTTATTGACACTGTGCCCTTGCACAAGGCATTATAAGGGGAGTGATGTGTGAATAAAAGGAACAAAACAGCAGCAAAGTACTTTGTGAATTGGCTGAAGAGCTTATTTTTTTGTCACTATATTCAATATTCATTATTTAAAAAAACATTAGACTCATTAAAACACTAAATCCAACAGCATATGTCTTCAAATAGCTGGTAGCTATTAGACAATGATAAAAAACATGATTATTTTTTGTCACAGCAGCGGACTTTTTCTCATCCAATACACATTTAACTTTTTACCATTTGGGCAAAGACAGACAAATAGCTTCAGGCTCTTCCATTCAGCAAAATCACAGGAAAAAGAACTGCGTTCACTCCATCGGTAGAATAACACATTTCAGAACAACGAGTTGAAAAGGCACATGGAGGCGAAAACCTTTCAAAAACACTTTATACAATATTCAAGTACAGTGGCAGTCTTTACCCATGCTGGTGAGACCATCCGGGGTTTGTACAATGCACACCATGTGCGCTCATTTAGCCTTCACCGGCACTGCAGTAGCCTGAATAATACATAAACGTCAAAGACAGAGGGTGTGTGTGTGTGTGTGTGTGGTGCAGGTCAGTGATCATTTCAGTGGCAGTGCAGTCATACTTCATTACGGCTTTGTTTTACGTCTCCTGCCCCGAGGAAACATTGAAACATAATTACTTGTTGAAAAGTTCTGCGCTGATTATCAACGTCTCCTTCGTTACTCTATTGTTTTGCCGAAGCATTGTTTCACAGGTGGATCAGCATGCAGACTGAGCTGCTGATCAGTACTCTGGGAGTTGGCCGGCGTTCAGTGTCACACATTTCAGAAGAGGCCTGCTGACACGAGGAACTGAAGCCAGACTCCTAAACGTCACCGCGCTGCCTCTAATTTATACCCCGAGACGGTCATTGTTGAAGTCCAGGGTCGCCTGCGCCAAACATGGGGATATTCTTAAAAGAATGCGACCCTGCATCACCGATATGCAACCTTTAAACAAAGTACAACTGGTACAATCCCTGAAAGTATATGTTAGCAATTGTTTTGGGTGTACAGATCAGCATGGAAAAAAAACAACCAAGTGATTGTGCTGCCTGAACCTTAACCTAAACATTAAATTGTTTCCTGGGTGGTGGCTCGTAATGTGTCAAACGCTTCCAAGAGGTAAATAAATGTCTGTCTATATGCGTTACATTGGCACAAATCTTTGGAACTCTACCTCTGTGCGTTCCATATCCTTTTTTTCTAGTTCGCACTGTGAACCTTTGCACATACAATGGACAGTTTTGCACATTTCTGCACAAAAGCAGATGAATGAGAATCATAACAGAAAACGATTGAAATGATACGAGTCGTGATACACGACACAAAATACACCCGAGTGTTCTTGTAACCTGTAGATCTGTCATTGAATCCCTGCTGCTGTCCTGCAGCTGACCTGAAACACCATAAAATTGAGATGACGAAGGGAGAAAGTTTTCAGAAATGCTGGAGCAACTGCAGGTGTGCCCTGCTCGTTCTGTGCCATCTCTTCCATCTCATTAACCGAGTCATTAAATTGCTCGCCAGATACCTCATCTCTGCTGCATCTTAAAGCCGTGGCTTCTACTCAGCTTTGTCCTGCTGTGTTCAATGTCAGCCACAGTCTCTAATACCAATAGCATTTCGCCTGCTCACACATTTACCAATACACTGCAGCCGATCTAGTTATCCCGGGTGGTAGCCTGCAGTGTGAGAGGGAACAGATTGCGGTTTACAGTCTAAAGGAATATAAGAGGCAGCTCCAGTAAGCACATGTTTTGTTAAACCATGCCCAGGACTCCTCCATAGGCCTCAGAAATAGATTCTACCAAATAATTGATTAGTTTACTGAATTCTGTAAGCAACATATTGGCTCTGAGTGACAAGTCAACCAGATAAACAACAGTATCGTCTGAGCAACACTGACCGTCGGGGGGCCATCTTTATGAACCAAAGGTTTTAAACAGCAGTGGTACAATTATATGACAGAAGTAGGAACGGCCGTGATTAATTGACCTTTCTACCTGGTTGCTGGATCAATTCCAATTTCAAGCAGCTGACCAACATCTTTGCTATAATTTGTTGAGCAAGGCGATGAAAATTAAAAGTTGCAGTGACTCTTAAGAGGAATTGTGTACCCTGCTTTATGGTCTGTTTGACTCTAAATGGACCATAATGTACTAAATGAACATCATGCTGTATTGAAGAAGACTTGAAACTAGAGATTGAGACCATAAACTCATGTTTACAATGTTTACTGAGGTAATAAATCAAGAGAGAAGTAGAGTCATTTTCTCATAGACTTCTATACAACCAGAGGAGTCGCCCCCTGGTGGACACTAGAGAGAATGCAAGTCGGTACTTGCTAGCGACTGATAAATGGTATTAAATGGTCCATCTCTAATCACAACACTATCTTCTTTCTTATCACCATCATCATATTATTTTTGTCTTCATCATTTTGTTGATACCACTCTCCATACTTCATCCTTGTTCTTCTTCCTCTCTTCTCTTCATCAGTGTCATCTTCATAATAACATTCTTCATATATTCTCTCATAACTTCTAATCTTTCATCATCATCAGCATCATCATCATCTTATTACTATTATTCTTCTTCTTCTTCAGCTTTACCTTTTTTATGATCACCATAATAATCATATTCCTCTTCATGATCTACCCCATCTGCTACTTCTTCATCATCATCATAATCATCATCATCATCATCATCATCATCATATCCTTCAGGTGTGTCTACCCTGTCTTCTTCCTTTCCATCATTGTCATCATTTCATCAACATCATCATTATATTTCTCCAAAAGAGGTGGATTCACGGTCAAAAATGATTCATCCATAACTAATAATGTTAGTTGATAACAATCTTTCATTCTGAGGTTTGAGGTCAGGTCTTATCTCAGCCTTCCTGTAACTTGTGGGGATTCTAATGCCTTGCTCTTCTTCACTAGGGAAGATGCTTTCCACCACGAGGGTTTGAATCCTTAAAGCAGCTCCTCTACTGAACTACACTCACCTCCAGCCAGTGTTACTTTTATTCAGCCCAAACCAGAACCCACTGCGATGCCGAGGGACAGAGCACCATAGCAGAGTTTGACAGCCTCTCGGACCAAGTAAAAGTCATCTGAGGCGATGGCACGGCCATGTGATGAATGAGTGTGTGTTTAGGGAGCCAGAGCTCCAGAGAGAATGGCCTTCAGCAAATATCAATGGGTCACAAACTCAGATGGATGGACTGCAGGCCTCAGCTTTATCACTCAACTTCGTGTCCCTGGGTTAATAAATCTAGATTGCTGACTGACAGCCGCTGCTGCCATAACGCAGCCTTGACTTCATCGGATCGCCTTGATGGCTCCCCTTCTCTGAACACACATTTTCATAAATGACACTAAAGAGGAAATATGAGAGAGTGCTTCTCCTCAGCTTCCTCCTCTCACCGTGAGAAACTCCAGCGTCTCATGAATCTTACAGAACAGTTTCTGCAGGAAAACGCACAACATATTTACACTAACTAGACCATATTCACAGGTTTATGTTCCTCTCACGAAATCCAACTCATTAAGAAATAATGAATGCAGATATTTTGTTAGAAAAAATCAATTTCAATGTTTATTTCAACTGTTTTAATTTGCTTTTGCTGGGACGGTGAGCAGATAGACCAAGGCACATGAGTATGCAAAGAAGTCTACGTGAATATGCAGATAAATAGACATACAAAAAGTTACAAAGGAAGAAGTATAAACCAATTACAACCATAATAAAAGCAGCAACAGCACAGAAAAACAAAAAAATAAGAAGTATATATATATATATATATATATATATAAATAAAATGTTTGTAAAAAATTATGATCAATAACTAAATAATACTAGAAACAGAAGAGAGATGGGGATGAGGAGTTGGTTAGAATACTCCAGGACATGCTGCCACGCCTTGAGGTATTTTTTTCAACAGAGCCTTGGCCACGATTGGTCAGTTCTTCTCGTTTTAAGTGCGCCGTTACATCTTTGACCCAATAGGCGTGTGATGGTGGAGTCCTGTCCTTCGACTTAAGACGGATTAGACGGCGGGCCGTGAGGAGAGCAACTGCTAGAGAGAGTGATTTGCTATTTGAAAGAGACATTCCCTCTGGGGCAACTCCAAAGACCATCATTATGTTTGGGGCTTCAAAAATAGAGGACCAAAATATGGCAATCAACTGTCAGGAAAGAAAAACCAACATATGATATAGGGTAACGGGGGGGGGGGGGGGGGG
>NW_022280033.1:781979-789130 GCF_004355925.1 Anarrhichthys ocellatus
TGGGGGGGGCACCATGATACCTCAGACAGGTGGGATCTGCCTCCGGATAAAACCTGGTGAGTTTGCGAGAGGTGCAGACTCCGGAACACTTTAAATTGAAGTCCATGTCTCACACAGATTTAGGATTTGTGTGCTCTCTCAGTTGCAGACCACCAGGTCTCATCAGTTCCATCCCAAATTCCTCTTCCCAGGCACACTTCAGATTAATAAGAGAGGGGCTAGAGATACGTTTGAATCATGTTAGAGCCATTATCCTCCATCAAACCACCAGGTGGGTGTTTTCTGGACGAAAAAATTGTTTCTTGGGATGTCATACTCTGTAAAAAGATGTTCAAAGTATGAAAATACCCCTTTGTGGAAAAAGGTCAGCAATGCATTTTAGTACCTTCTGAAGCCAGAGGTGGAAGACAGAGTCGTGAAAGCAGGATTGCCGACTGTGGGGATGGACGAGATAGTTAGTTTAAAAGTAAAATGTATCTGCAACCTGATCGTAAGGGATTGTTTGAGTGATATTTTCTACTCAGCGGCAGTGAAGCACATAACAGGGAGGCGAGGGACATCCAGAATGCCATTTTATGGATATTAGCAGCACAGTGATAATGAAGAAAGTTTGGTAATGCAAGACCCTCCTATGACTTGCACTTTTCTAAAAATGTCTTACAAAGCTGGGTAATTTTACACAAACTCGTTTCTGTGTTTGTTCAACTCTTTAAAGAAAGATTAGTATTGTGAAACGATGTCATTAGTGTGAACTGCTGCTTGTTGAGCAGAGAAAGGGCTTTTATTTAAGAGATAAAGCCGCGGGCTGAAGCCAAATTGCCCAAGAGCTGTGAATAAGTATTCAAATTCAATGTGGTCAAATGCTTTGTGTGCGTCTAGAGAGATGAGGACCACTGGGGAAGGCCCTGGACCACAGTAAACTATGTTAAATCAGCTTCTTTCCAAAGTACTACCTACCTTACGAAATATCGGATTTTAAACAATGTTGGCATTTATCCAGCTGAGAGCTCCGTTTCTTTCTGTGTGGGCTGATTGTCAGGAAGCAGAGCAGGACATGAAAACACTCAACTCAAATCAAGCACAGCAAGCATGAACCAAAACAAATTAAACCTCACGATGACGGGGATGGATTTCTTTTTGGGATGGTATAACCGGTGTGGATAGCAGCAAATACCGTCTTCTGAAGGGAGTCAAACTAAAAGCCCTGATAGTTCAGTGTGCAGACAGACACCATCAGAGAGGGGAAGAGTCAAGATGATTGGCCCTAAAAGCACTTTTATTATCCAATATTCCCTCATAGTCTCCGTCTGAAATGAGCTGGAGTCTGGATTTCTCTACTCTACTCTCGCAAATAAGTTATGAGCTCCCTCTGTGTTTTCTGTCTAGGTGGTCCTGACCAGGCCCCAAAATGACGTTCATCAATGCATCATTTGTAGTTTGCATGCATGGGATCGATGTGCACTTTGACCGTGAGGTTTTAGCCGCCATACATGGACTCTAACCTTTATCCTGATTTTAAACACGTGTTTTTCCAACGTGTCATTATGAGTTTTCTGGTGAAGTAAAAATGGTCGTATCATTCCTATTCAAAGAATCAAATATTGTTGGTTCCGGTGATACGTCTCAGCAGGTGACAGCAATGTGTTTATGCAGCCCGGTCACTCAGCAAACCCCTGAGCCAGAGATTTGATTAATTAACACATTTCATTTCAGCCTGGTGCCAGGCTTGCAGAAACGTACTTTGCCACATGGTAATCGTTGTGAAACGATTGGTCAGGTTTAGGCAACAAAACTCCTAACGTTTGAAAAAAGATCATTGTTTATGTTCAAACAAGAAATGTCACTCACAGCAGAGATAACGTAATAAAAACTCAGGGTCCAGACAAAATACGAGACATTACAGATAAAAAAATTAACTCAAAACCACAATAAGATCTCATGGTTTAAGATTAATGTACCTACAACTGCCCTTAGCGGACTGTCTTACGTTACGCAACGTAATATTACATAACAGGGGTAACAACATTACGTAACAAGCATTAAGTCAACATTCACTTTGGATTTTGACGGGGCACACAAAACAGTGTTTGACCCACTGTCAATGACAGTCGCTGGTTTTAATACATCACTTGCAAAAACTTCCACATTCAACACATCTGTGGTTTGAAGAAACGTTCAATACCAAAAACTAATTCCTTGGCAGCTGGGCAGCAAAATTAAAGGAAACAATACTTTTAACTATCATGTAGTCTCGTGCTGAATTACCAAACACACCAATATTGACAGCTCAGCATCCGTCATCAGCACACAGCTTTGGGACAGCACCAACTGACACATTAGTTTAAACTTGAGAACTTCTCTCCTTGGAGACTGGTAAGTCATTCCTTATCTGAACACAACACGTACACGTGCGCGCGCACACACACACACACACACACACAACGGCAGCGCTGCTTAGCATTCCCTCTCACACCTTTCATCATGTTCACGCGTGTCCGTTTGCTTCTTATCTCCGGATGCACACACAAACATGCACAAACCTGGAGCGCACGGATACATGTGCGCTGACGCACAGGTTCGGAGTGCAGCGGTGTTATCTGACATTAGGGCTGCGATTAGAACAGACACTCCACTGACTCCAAATCAGCTGAGACACGAGATTAAAAACAAATGCCACGGAGGACTCGTGCAGCCACACTGGAGAGACGGAACGAAAAGTATCTGCTTCTTTTTTTGAGTGTCATGTGTGAATTTCCTCCATCGGACGCAGCAGCCTGTCCTCATCAGAAAACCCTCTCTGTGTGTCAGCAGTGAGGAGTGCTTCTCCTTATTGCTCATGCATTCGAGGGAGCATTGTGCAGATAATTGGAGGAGATAAGTGGTCACCTGGAACTGCTTGGTTCTGTTTGTGGGCCAATTTTGCGTTGAAAATTTTACACCTTTGAAGAGTAGGTGCAAAACCACGCACACAACTCAGGCTCACTCCCAACTCATCAAATACCACGCTCATTTACCATGTTCATTTAGTAACTTATGGTCCATTTAGAGTCAAACAGACCCTAAAGCAGGGGATGCTTTAGGGCGGGGCTACTGTGATTGACAGGTCTCTACCAGAGACGTATACGCCGTCTCTACGTCACTCCTCCTCAGTCCAGATATGGTCACTTCCCTTCGCTGGTTGCAAAAAGCAAACATGGCGACTGCCGTAGCCAAGGCGTCACGATGACGACATCACTCACATCTCACTAGAAAGGAAATATCAGCTCTGTTTGTGTCATGCATTTAACTTAGAGACCCGCTTTTTACATTAGCTCTGCTGTTGCTGATGAATAAATAAATCGAACTGCTTCTTTTAGTTCTGTGTCATATTGCTAGGCAACGCATGTCTGCAGGAAAAGGTTTCAATAAATAAGTTGCAGAAACTGTTTTTACTTCAGACCTGCAGTGAGAGGTCACAGACATTCCCATCCACATCCAATTAGCCTCTTAGCTCTCTGACTACCGCTCTCTAAGTCTGGGGCTGTTGCAGAGAAACATCTTCTGAAGGTAGAGTATATGTGAGGCTTTTCTGTTTCACAGTAAGTGCTATGGATCAACATTCATCTCTTTTCAATTGCTTTTGCCAAGTGCTGAAAGTTCTGGCTTTGAAACACAAATTCAAATTGCCGGATGCACCCAATCCCCATCCGCTCTCCACACCTGCATTGTACATCTTGCATGACTTTGCTTTATGATAAATGACCTCCTCGCCAAATGTCTGTTGAATGCCGGCTCTAATTATCTGGTGTAGTCGTCTGTAATGTGGTTATCGGCAAAGGCTCATTTTTTATTCAGAGATAATTACAAAATTTTTGCAAAAATATGACCTCTTTCTAAAAACTGCATCTAATCTACACCATAGGGCTCTAATATGTGAAGTAGAATTGCCAGAATGTGTGTGTTATATATATATATAAATATGTATGTATATATATATATATATATATATATATATATATATATATATATATATATATATATGTCATGTAATTAATCTTCTGCATCATCCTATAACAGGAGATGACATTCCACCTGTACGTGGCACCACAATATCACGATGTAAGTTTGTACGAATCATCGATGTACAAAGCTAAAATTACTTTAAATCGTGTTTTTTCCAAATCATTGCATCCTGCAGAATCTGTGTCCATGGCAACGACATAACGGTTAAGGTCAGTGAAGGATGGTTGTGATTAATACAAAGGTTAGAACTTGTCTGTGATGAGACACCAACTCCAGTCTCCTGCATTAAAGTCAGACACCCACAGTGTCCAAAACTTCCTTCATGGGTAATAAAATAAATTGACCGTTTGCTAAGCCCCGCCCCCCGCTGCTTCCTAGTCTGTCAGCTGTCAGAGCTACATCACCGTGGAGTCCACACTGTCACGAACTGCACTCCCAGAAGACATATTTTCTAATTCTTTGGAAAAACAAAAAGGTGATTTCAGAGAGTCAGACAGAAGGTATGCATATGATATGCATTTCAAGGAAATATCCAGGATGTCAAACTGATCCCGCTGGGAAAACATGTTAAAAAGATAAAGAGAGAAGCTGAAGTCTACAGATCACATGTCAAAGTGAACCACTTCACCTGGAGATCGAGACAGAAGACAATGAAGGAAACACACTGTTCCTGTGAAGCTGTCGGTCTTTATTCTCTGTTACAATCATTAAAAAGCCGAAGCAGCTGTATAGCATAGCAGTGCTAACGCTAGTTAATGATGTAAAACACACTCTGCTGATGTTAGCTCCACAGGTTTTTAAGTAGAAACATAATGTTTTAGAAACATATATATCTCCTTCTTACCTCTGGTTACAACCTAATACAACGGTTTGTATGATATCTTAGGGAAAGTGCATCCTTTTTCGTGCGTTTTCCTACGAAAGCCAGCAACACTTGACATGCAAACAGTGTTTTAAAATAAACTTCTGAAGAACATCTGAATCTATTGTATGAGAGTCTATAGAGCAGAGCCGGACCGAGTCTGTGTACAAGGGGCGGGACTTAGCGAAGGGTCATTTTTAAGGTAGGCCTACGGATTTTGCAAAATGTAGGTTACTAAACTGAATACACCCTCGGATTTACATATTCTCCAAAGAATCTTGTTGCCATGTTGCAGCATGTTTGTCCGTTTTAAACTAAAAGTGTTTAAATGGTTTAGCAGCATTGGTGGTTTTTGTTTCTTACTGAAGAAAACAGGGCTGCTCACGAGAGACTGACATCAGGAGACAGAGTGCTCTCTCCAGCCACTCCACCCACGGCCTTCTCTAAATAAGTCCACTGCTGCTCCAGAGCTCAGGGTCACCGAGCCATGCTCCTGTGCTGCAAAAAAAAAACAGAAACATCGGCCCTCTCATGCCGGTTTTTACCTCCTTTGTTCACTCTGATAAATAGCTGGAGTCAGACCTTGCCCGTGGCGGTGCTTCAGCACTAACACAAAGTCAAATAAACCAGGGAGAGAGGTCTGGGCATCAGAGATTATGAAGTGGATGATGATGTACTGTATGTTTGCTCTCTGAGAGGACAAAAAATGGTTTCAAGCTGTATTGATTTTGAGAGAGACGGACGCGTTTTCTTCTCTTGGTTTTCTGATCGGCACTCTGCTGAGTCCAAACCGTTTCCCTCGTGGCTCTTAATCTCCTTTATGTTACTCTTTCATTGCCCATAATGTCCCTCTCCAGCAGCTGTTGTCCGTCCGAGGGGGATTTAAACCTGACGTGGTAATATCTAACATTCGTATGTCTGTCCCTACTCCGCCCACACTCAATCCCTTAGTGGCATTATTTCCTGAGATGTTTAATAACTCATATTTGCCCAGGCTAGTTGACTCCGAATACATTCTAATACAGCATCAGATAAACATTGACCCTTTGACACTCGCTTGATGAGGTCGCGTTAGCAGACATGTCCATCATGTACCAGCAAACAGCTCCTGTGTAAAACGATCCCTCTGTTGACATTTCCATCAACACGATCAGGATCCCCGACGGACCATAAATTATGTTGTGCGCTTTTTGGGATTGTTTGTCTTTTTTTCAGAATGGCAACTTACCAATGAAACGGTACCTCAGATTGTACACATGCAGCTTGCAACCTGTTTGTTTTACATTTAAATTCTTTATATAATATAAATGCAAAACAAACAGGTTTCCTGACGGCTTATGAAACATCCACATAAAGACAATTAGAAGAAATATCCAGTTGACAGAGACAAAGATGAAAAATCAGTAAACCGGATGCTTCTCCTCCTGCTGCTCATTTCCATCTCTATGAACAACCCTGATTACATTTAGATTTTTAACATCAGCACCGAACCCCCGAAATCATAAATATTTATTTACTCCAATAAGGAGTAATAAGAAATATGCCCCGCTTCATATTCAGGCAGTCATACTTCAAGGTTCAACCGTGGACTTTCTGCAGCCCGTGCAGCTCCACTGGAGCAGGTGAGGCACGAGTGCCTTGCTCAAGGGCAACTGTTTAATATGTGTGAGTGAGAGGAAAGTGGCTCATTTACATTAGTTGATTTACAACATGCACAAAGAAAAAAAAAAGAGATGGTAAATACCTGCATGATATCTGTTACTCCTTCACTTGGAGAAACACTTTCAAACATTTGAGATGACTGAAAACTGATCAGCAGCAGATCCACAACCCCACCTCTACTGTCGCCCGAGATAAAAAGAAATCTCACTGTACTCACCTCCTTTTGTTGCCCCGTACGAGCTGAGAAGTATCAGGGTGACCTGCGTGATAATCCCCCAGACTTTTTTACTCCAGAGATCCATGGTGAAGCGGGAGGATGCTGCAGAAATGAGCCCAGCCGGGTGAAGGAGGGAGACGACCTGCCTCTCCTCTCCTCTTTACTCCACTCCTCCTCCACACTCTCACACTTTCCGGATCCCTGCTTGAATGTTGCACTTCTGTGTCCGCAGCGCTCACCAGCATCCGCCCAGCTCCACGGCAATGACAGCAGAGGCTACTTTCTGTTCAGCGGCACTCTGCAGAGTGAGAGGGAAGGAAGGGAGTGAGGAGAGAGACTCTAGGAGAGAGAGAGAGAGAGAGAGAGAGAGAGAGAGAGAGAGAGAGAGAGAGAGAGAGAGAGAGAGAG
>NW_022280033.1:789140-830271 GCF_004355925.1 Anarrhichthys ocellatus
GAGAGAGAGAGAGAGAGAGAGAGAGAGAGAGAGAGAGAGAGAGAGAGTCTCTGCTGTCACAGCTCCAGAGAAAGGTACTTCAGTCATTAAAGAGGACTTAAAGAGCCAGGGCCCGCCCGAAACCCTCCGCCGCCCCCCCCCCCCCCCCCCCGCCCCGCCCTGCAGGCGACACCATTCTGCTCCAACAATGTTTGAGAAAGAGTCGTCTCAGGTCCCATTAGGCTCCAGTCGGCTGCTCACAGTTTGTTTGTCATCATGTAATGCTGCAGTTCAGGATCGGTGGTCACGGAAAGGAGCCCCAGCACGGTGACTCAGTCACTGCAAATCAATTGAAAGTATCCCACTGGGAGAGAATACGGGAATTAAAATGACTATTCAGGAGCTAATTGTAGGTTTTATCGGTGCATATTTCAGCCCTTTTTAGAAAGTAAAATCTAGTGAAATTGGTTGTTTTCTTCCTTTCAAAACTGAAATTACAATCTTTATTTTTTCAAAAAGCCGAATAAAACATTGTTGTGACACTGAATTCAATACAGGAAACAAACAGGCTCATTCACAGTCACAGCGTATAAACAATATGCAGTTAAAGTCAGCAAAACAAATATTTCAATTTAAAAAAAAAACATCAAAATAAATTGGAAACAAAAACATTCGCCGAGAGTGTTATTCTCCAAGTCCTTTAGAATTGACTTGAATAATAAATTAAAATGAGTTCATTCTGTACCTTGTTTCACGTGGAAAGTGCAGGGAGGAGAAAGTTAACAGAAGATCCTGTCTTTGCAGACATCCGGTGGTTGAACTGCTCGTCCTGCTGCTGTGATGTGGAGATGTCACTGTGTGCTGCGGTTACAGGTTCAGCAGAGCAAACCTCTAGGAGGTCGAACTTGAAACGTTCAGAGACCGTCTTCCCAGAACAAAAGCAGGAGGAAGGATGGATGGGCCATCGTTGATTTTAACACTCAACATTATTTTAAAAATATTTTTGAAAGCATGACCACGATTGTTCCACAACCTTAACCAAGTGTTTACTATTGTACCCATGATGATGAAGGTATCCTAACCTGAAAGAAGTCTACCCATCATCTACCAAAGTGCTTCTCTCATGTTACTGCAGCAGGGTCAGACAGTCTGCCCCGCTCAGTCCTGGTTCTGGTTCTCCCGTGCCTCCCTTCCCTCCAGCGGGTCCAGCAATACGTCCTGGGTCTCCAGCAGCGTGGAGTCGGTGTCGGCTCCTAGTGGGAACCGATGGAGCAGAGAGGAGAAGCTCTGCTCCTGGCAGGACGAGTAGATGAGCTGAGCTCTGCAACATAACGGATGCCATAAAATCCACTTGATTTAAAGGGATTTATGACCAAATGTTCAGTTATTTGTTATTGATATGAGTGTAGTCTTATGTATTAGCTAATATATTTAAACACAATTTACATGGCTAGAAACAAACTAAAAAATGACTTTAAAGTGAAAGAAATACATTTCAGTTTGAATTTTTAAAGAGAGAAACTTTCAGAAACTTTTTCCCACCACTTCGATCCTTTGTGATTGAACAGAAGGACATGGAAGAGAGGACGCATGCTGTGTCTCCTGGATAGATGTTCTTTCAATACGTCTGGCACAATTGCTTCACAGTCATCTATCATTTGAAAACCACCACAAAATATAATAGGAAGGTGAGAGAAGTAATTTCTCCGTCCAAATTGGGTTTCCACATACAATACTGTGTAAATATCTCACTTCTGCAGAGTGAAGAGAGAGATAATGCTGCATTCAGGATGATCACGGTTAATATTACTACTCCTGGATCATGTCACTGTGCTTGTTTTTATCTGCTGTGATGACTTGATGACTTACCGTGCAGCCTGACGGAGACGTCAGAGAGGCCTTTCAGCAGCAGAGAGTCGGGCGGCATGTGAATGAGGCAGGAAACCAACGTCTTCTACGAGATTCAGTTTGAAACCTTTCAGAAAGCAGATAGAAACGTGTGTTTGGTGCGTCCGGGTGTCGTCCAGTGGAGACAAATCAGCGAAAAGGCAACACAGAGCTACAGCAGGACAGTCGTGTCTTTCATCTCTGGGGTTTGCGGATTGTAAACATTTCAGAAATGTTTCTACTCACTTTACTTTGTCTCACTTTGTCTGGTAAAAAGATTTTCAGTGCAACAGTAGATTAATACGCAAGCTGACAGCGGATATTTGGATTAAAAACATTGACTCAGTATTTGCGAATAATTCAGTGTCTAGATACTGATGTGGAGCTGAAACCATCCGGTGGACTCAGCTTCTATTTTATTTCTGGTAAGTTGGACACTTTACTCCGAAGTGTCTCAACAACTATTGGATGGATTGCGATGAAATTTGGTGACAAAGTTCATGTTCCCCAGAGGATACATTGTAATCACTTTTAGAAATGTAGTGCCTATGTGCAGCCTCATAGAGCCGCTAGCATGTCTACAAAGTAATTGTTTATAAATGCATTTGATGGTAACGTATCTTCATACAACGCTTCGTTTGATATATTTCGAAAGGTTTTTTTGTTTGTGAGATCTGTGCAAGCCCATGCAGTGTTCAGGTAACAAAACTACTTGGTTTGTGTGAAATATAAATAACATTTGAAATAATAAATAATTGGGTAGACAAATAAGTCAATGTTAACTTAAGGTTTAAGGACATGAACAGCAGTCTAGTGAGTTAAAGTGGATTTAGACGCATCTATCCATCCCAACCTGCTCCCTATGCTACTTTATCCCTCTTTACATTACGTCACCTGTCCAGTCTCGTGATTACGTGGATTATATTTGAATTATTGAGCATTATGTTCGTAGGTATAGCTGTATGAGAAGCTTCTTGATGGAGTTATGCCTGATGTGCGCAGTGACAGATTCCCTAATAACTACGGTACACATTCCTACAATCCCCAAGCATGCTATCACACGAATAAAACAGAGCTATTGCAACTTTTTAAGAAACATTTTCCTGAAACAATGCTTGCAGAGGTACATTCAGCATCCTGGCTATTTTGTGTTCTCATGCTGCCCATCACTTCCTGAGATCCAAAGTAGTTTTTCCCCTGACTGGAGCATATTAAATAGTATCATTTGCATATAAGTTCTGTAAATAGTCACAGCTGTCTGACAATGTTTTAAATATTTCTGCAATTTAGAACTTCTTTTAGCTCAAAGTTTTGAAAAAGCCGCAGAGCAAAATTATGAGTCACAGTCACAAAATAAAATGTGCTGAAGGGCCACGACGTCATTAAGCATGAGAGTGAGTCCTCATGCATATAGGTTCATTCTGCAGGAGTTTGAAATGTCATTACATCAACTTACAACTTTTATTGTGTAGAAAACAAATTGCTTTAATTTAATCCGTTCATTTTTAATTTAATTACATCGCTGATGACTGAAACAGCTGATGAACTACTTTGGCTTGTTTTAAGTGAAACGCCTGACTTTGTGTTGACATTGTGTGTTTTTTTAGTAAATTGTCTGTTTTGCTTCGACTTTGTCACTTGGCTTTGCAGCTGTAGTCGAGCCCCTCCGCAGCCCCCTGCCAGGCCTCGTTTTGTATAACTCATTTTTATTTTGCATACCAAATGAAGCCGGCCAGTGACTGATGCACTCCCACTCTACTTCATATTCACAACACCTGCTGCAAGCTGTGTCGGCCAAAACAGAAAAGACTCTTAGTTTAAGAGGTGAGCAGGGATGTTTAAACCTGACAGGAAAAAAATAGACAGAATTCGTTCTCTATCCACTGGCTATGTTGAGAAAAGGTGATTGTACTATTGGCTGTAAACTGTCAGTTGGGTCAACAGACGCGTCTCTTTTCTCTTTTCATATAAACAGGGAGAAAGATTACTTATGGAGGGTGGATGGGTCAAACAAACAGAACTTTTCAACACTTTCAATCAGCCGACCAGTATTTGTGAAGTTCATGACTTATTCTACTGTTTTAAAATAATTTGTATGTTAATCTAAAACCAACCGTGATGTTTTTCATAAATCAAAGTGGTTGCCTAGAAATGTACTTGTTTCCCTGATGGCAATACGTAATTTTACCACATTACATTTAATCATCAAAAAATGTAGTTTTATAAACGTAGTTCAGGAACGGGGCCACGCCCAGAACACCGCTCATTTCCTCTGCACAGAGTATTTAAGCACAACGAACTCGTTCACTCCCTCTTCGACTCTCGTCTTCACATCCCTCCCCCCCAAACCCCCTTTTTGTCGTCCGATTTCTCTCTCTCTCTCTCTCTCTCTCGTAGGATTACAGGAACAACAGGGGACTCTGCTCCGCCAGAGCTTCCGAAGAGATGGCCCCCACCCTACAGTCTCCAGTCCCCCCATTCCCGCCAGTTGCCGGACATCAACGGTCCCCCATCGATCGCCTAACCTCCTTTCTACAAACCCTCCTCGTTTCTTTTTCCTGACATCCCTTCATCCCTCTACCCTACATCCCTTCATCCCTCTACCCCTTCATCCCTTCATCCCTCCACCATTTCATCCCTTGATCCCTCGACCGCTTCATCCCTTGACCCCTTCATCCATCGACCCCTTCATCCCTTCATCCATCGACCCCTTCATCCCTCGACCCCTCCATCCCTTCATCCCTCGACCTCTACCCCACATCCCTTCCTCCCTACCCCCACATCCCATCATCCCTCTACCCTACTCCCCTTCATCCCTCTACCCCTACCCTATATCTATTTCATCCCTCGATCCCTTCCGCTTCTTGAATCTAACAATCTTTCCACTATGCAATAAACCTCTCGAAACTCATACTGTTATTGGCGTGGTCCTTGTTAGTGAAGTATAGTTTGGTTAGAAATGAAGTATAACAAGAGTGCCATCTCACTTCTTTCTCATCACTGTTAAGAGTTGCACATGCAGTACTGATCGGGTAACGTTAGCCGTGTGCTAGAGCTAGCAAAGTGACATCAGTATGGAGACAATATTTTACACAAACAGATTGGAAAACAAACAGATTGGATCTGTGGCAAGTTCAGGTATCGGCATCGATATCAGGAAGGAAAGAAATACTGTCGGAACACAATTTAAAGCGCTATTGTACTAGAACAAAAACTGTCAACCGCTCCTGTTTCCAGTGCTTATACACAGACTCCTGAACATTTCCGTGTCACTCTGCAACGGTTCGTATGATATCTTACCAAAAGTATTTCTGTTGGTTACATGCATATGGTCTTTTCAAAATAAAGTTCCGTCTTCAGAGGAAACTCAGGTTTAGGCAACAAAACCACTGTTAGTTTGAGGAAAAAATATAATTTGGTATAAAATAACGGGAAATGCCATTTCAGAAATAACGTGAGAAAAACATCAACGTTGACTTCTCGCTTCACACGGGGAACGAACAGAGGCTGAAAGATCTCTGGTTGATGGATCCATCCACCTTTTACGGTCTTTATACTTCCTTGTTTACGTGAATAACTACTAAGTATAACTACTAATGCTGGATGAGACCAGCCTGCAGTCTTTTACAAAAAAGAAAAATGAGATGCTAATGCTCAGTCTTTGGTCACCTTGAATATTAATGATTAACCTGCAACAGACTGACTTGTTTACAAGGGGTCTCTGCACAGTCATGCCTTGTTTATTGGGATGCCTGAAGCATTTCCCTCCTAGAAAACTGCATCCTCTTGCAGTTTGGAAGCAGGGCTGCTTTTATTCAGTGTGGCTTTGTGGCACAAGGCAGTATCCACCAGGCTTAATAATAATGATTATTATTATTATCCAAAAAGTTTGGCGCGCTTCTCCTCACACAGCGTTGCCAACAGCGGCGTGAAAAATGCCTTAAAACGTGCGGCCTTATCAGGAATAGTGTGCTATCTTTTTCGGAGAGATTCGCCCAGCGGTTTTCCCGAAAATCCCAAAAAACGGAGCAAAATCGCCCCATTGACTTGAATGGGGTTTCGGTGTGAAGAGAGCAAAAAAAACACTAAACTTTGGACCCATATTGACTAGCCATACCTTAACGTAGAAACATGATTCAAAGTTTAAAACGTAGACAAAACGCTGCACTTTATTGAGCCAAAGGGACATTTTGATAGCTATCACAGTTTTCATGAAGTCACAGATTAAGTTTCAGGAAACTTTTGGGTCTGTTTCAGATTTTATAATGGGTGTGTATTGCACGGCTCGTTAAGAGCTAGAGTGAGAGCATAACTGTCAGAGTGGAGCGGAGCAGGAAAATATTCTGTGATTTTTCCAAACAAATTGCTCTAGCTCCCACAATGTTTACTCTTTATACACCATTTTTGGCCAAAAAGTTTGGAAATGTTGTGCTGTCGCACACAGATGTCTGTGGAATCCAACGGACTTACACATTTGGCTCAAAGAGCCGCAGAGCGACATGAACTCCAACCAACTGCTCCATTAGACTCCATGTTAAATCTGACCACTCATTTCTCAAAGAAAGCAGACCGTACCAGTTTTGCATATTGCGCTTGAGCTCACATTTTTAAGACCACAAACATAAAAAACACATCTCCGCATTTGCCAGAGTCTTATCTCTCTGACGGTATCCATATTTTATTGATTAGTCTCATGGTTTTGGTATAGAGGGCATATGTTTGACAGGTAGTTTTGTTGGAAATCACTGGTTACTCTCTCTTAATTAGCCTCTAACACACAGGTGCTCCAATCACCAACATGCACCCAAGCACACAGGTGTTTATATGAGCTCATTAGTGATGTTGATAAACACACAGAGGCACTGAATGACTGTATGAGAGAGAGACACACACACACACACACAGAGACACACACACTCCTCTCCCTCTATCTCTGTGTGTGTCTCTCTGTGTGTGTGTGTGTGTCTCTCATACAGTCATTCAGGTCTTGGAGACTTTTAGAGGACCCCCCCCATTTTAAAATAAAAGCCGCACACACATAATTTAGAGGTATACGTGATGCAGCTCAGCCAATCAAATATGGGTATTCTGATAAGTTTCCTGATTCGAGTGACATTTACACACACCGCGACACAAGAGGGAGACACGAGGAAAGACATGGCAGAGCAGGACAATAGCTATGTAAGCTGTAAAAGATAAAACATAGGACAATCTCCAAATGAGAAAGATTGCCAGAGAGATCAGAGTCTCTCTCTCGCTCTCTCTACACACACATCCACACATGATATTCAAGGAAAGATCATTAGACCTCCTGTCTGCCTTTCTCTCTCACTCACTCAGTCCATCTAACTGTCTGTCTGTCTGTAATAAATAGACATTTATTTAACGAACCAATAACCAAACTTAAACTAAACCAAAGAGTCAATCGAACGAAGTGGCAGCCGTGTCAGCCCAGGCGAGTCAGAGAGGAGGGAGGTGCCATGGTCAGATGGTGCCTCTTTATAGCTGGCACTTCCAGCAGTCTCAGGTGTGGCTCATCAGCGGCAGATTAACATCCTGCAACACAGAATAAACAGCATCCAGGACACAGACCCTAGTGGAAGCGAGGGGTCGTCACAATACACACATTAGTGATGGAATAAGATGGGTCACCCTGATTGTTTTCGTGAAGATTCAGTGTCACACGATTTAAAAGCTGTTTCAAGCTTTGTTCAGTGTGGGATCTTTCTCTTTTCTCCTGCAGATTTAGTTTCTTGTGAGAATAGAAAAGTTTGAAATATGATTGAACTAGATTCACCTTTGATTTGAAGACAGATGAGCGTCTTACAGCAAAATCAGCTGCTGAAATAATGAGGAAGTTAGGAAATACTTTGTCTTTTTGTTTGAGTGGTTTCTGCCTCATAGGCCGCCCAACATGCTAGAAAGCTTTTTGCATGCTTGTGCACGTCCACATGCAGCTTGGGCCCTTTTTATATGTTTCGCCCTTGAGTCCCCCCCGTTATTAACTCTAACTTTACCCAAATCATTTCTGAAGCAGCCACTCAGTCACCTCTTATAGTAATATTCCCAAACGACGGCAGCACTCAGGGTTGCATTCATTCATCATTTTTGTAGAAAATTATATGTTAATGCATTTGTTTTTCTGAGTAGAATGTTAAAACATGTCAGACTGGTGCTACTTTTACTTTTCATATCTCTTTTTTTGTTTTGTTTTTGCAAATATTGAAACCAGAATTACCAGCTTGTGGTTGTACGTCTCCGCCAAACAGTCAAGTTGCAGTTTACGTCCACGTCTGTCCAATATGTCGTCATTTCAATCATTTTATTCTATAAAGACATTTGTGTGAAATTGTTGCTGTGATCTTTGACCACCAAAATCCAATCAGTTCGTCCTTGAGTCCAGGTGGACATTTGTGTAAAATATGAAGAAATTCCCTCCAGATGTTCCTGAGACATCACGTTCATGAGACTGGACGGAAGGACGAGAAACGAGAAAACATAATTCATCGGGCCGCAGCTGTCGTCAATACGGAGGCGTAAAAATAGGCAGAATGAATGTAATCAAAGTCTGCTTGATATATATATATGTATATATATATATATAAACACAGACTGCCTTCAGTCCAGCTCATTTTAAAGACAAGAACAAACTTCCTTCCTCTTCACTCTGCTGCAGTTTGTCGGTGCCATTTTCTCGTTAACGTCTTACAATATACACGTCAGACAGATGTGATCAGTTTCCACGAACACCAGTGAAATTGGTTTAAACATTGATCTCGCTCCGTCTGACCCGTATCTCTGTTAACAGCGTTACCTTCAGTCGGTAAATCAGTCTCAGTGGTGACCTCTGACCTCTGCAGTAAGTCTGTTCGCTGTGCAATCATTCGGTGAATCTCACCCCACAGATTTCTTTTCCTTTCTTTCTCGTCTGATTCAGCAGCTCCATAAATATCCCACATCTTTGGCTGTTATTCCATTTCTCCGTGAGTTGCCGCACTAAATTTACGATGGCGGTAAAAAAAAAAAAAAATCTCTCTGCAGTTGCTCTGCCAATTTCTCCAAACAGCACGTATCACTGCTGCCCCGGCTCAGAATCGGGAGCGGGGCAAATTTATGACCGACACATAGATAACCTCTGCTCTCCAGCCCACTCACCGTCCACATCCCGGCTAATCGTTCTCTCTCTGTCTGCCTCGATTCTTTGTCGCCATGTCTCTGTTTCGCTCTTCTTTTTTTTCAGTCGTTTCCTCATTGTCCTTCTTGTCTGTCACTGCCAGCATCTGTTTCCTCTCAGCCAATCTTCTGCCGACAAGACCAAACTGATTTCTTCTTAACTGCGAGGTAAAATACAGCGAGGCCTTATGCACATCTGGACATATCTGCAAACATCACACCAAAAGAAATAGAGGTAGACATCTTCATGAGATTTCTTTAACAAATCTTTAACAAATCTCCACAACTCGTGGGGACAGCAGGCTTAGCAGGGTATTCCAGACGTCCCTCTCCTGCAACAGCTTAATCCAAACAAAGACAACAAAACCGTATATTTCTCTCCCACAACTTCAATGCCAAAATGGTCGGCTATATGAACTTAATGATCCTTTTTGCAGCCATCCACAAATGCCACCATCGACACCTCAAAAACCTCTGACAAGGAAGCCATAGTTTCAAATGATGGATACAGAAAATAATGTGTTCGATAAGATATGCACCTCCAGCAAATCATTCCCCTCAGAGATTGACCCCTAGCTGCCAAACCAAAGCTTCTGCAGCAGGTGAATTAAGAAGAGCAAACCCAGCAAGTTTGTAAAGCAAAAGGCGACTCACAAAATCTTGGGGATGTGCACCAGAGATAGCTGTCCGAAAGGAACTGTCGGCTTACCGCTCCCCACCACTCTACAAGAAAAGAAGTGACACAATCGATAGAGGAAAGCGACCACCGAACAGAGAAATCTCTGTAAAACAACAGAGTATCTAACTTGCAGCACCAAACAGTGGTGTCATGTGTGGAGAATGTGTTGTAAAGGTGTAAGACAAAACTCCAGCAACATGACCAAACCAAAGAGAAAAGAAGCAAAGCAGACCAGAGAGACACAAAGCTGCAGTTGTGTCTTGAATGAACTAGAAACACCAGGACCAGACATCACCTCAATCAGCCAATCAGCCCGCTGCAGGGCAAAGAGGAACAAAACATGGCAAGGCTGCACATCCTCACATTTGAGAAGCTCGAAGGAAAGAATCTGTATCGGTTTTTTTCTTGTTATATGACTAAACGTTGTCATTAAGTTGATTATTTGATCTAATCTAATGAAGTCTTTGGTCTGGTTGATGAGATGTGTCATAAAAAAGACTTTATTAAGTCTGTGAAAAGTAAAATCGCTAATTCAGGAAAACAACAAATTCAGGAAGCTCTTTTCTTTTCATCACAATCACATATAAAATATGAATCCCATGTGAGATGCTCAGCTGTTCTCTTCAAATTAAGCACCAGATTAAACTCCTCAAATTGCTTCCTCTCATTTAACGCACTTCAAGCTTTCAGCGGTTCATTCTGCATTTGAAGCCGCCCTCCGAGCCCGGCGCCATGGAGCTCCGCAACGAGATCCGTCTCAATCACTCGTCAAGACGTGCACGCTTTAATCACCCCCGCTGTTTGAAATGCCTGCTGTCGGCAGTTTATTGCGGTAAACCGGCAGAGTACAGAGGTGACGAGTTAATGGAGAGCCTATAGCGACGAGAAGGGGATGCTAATGGAGCTCTTTGTGCTTCGGTGGCGTAAGGTTCTCCGGGTTAATGAGGTATTACTCGTTTTAAAACAGTGATGGAACATAATCTGCTCGAGAGGGCTGAGAACGATGCGGAGAGTAAAGAGTGTGGAAGTCTGGAACCATATTATACTATCATAGCTCTCTACTCATCATCTCCAACAGTAACCGCAATTTACGCTCCAGAAACGTCATCAACATGGCCGTTCCAATGACACTTAGAAGGCACTCGGCTTGAGGTGTTCAAAGCGGCAAAAAGTCCTGAAGAAAAACTCAACGGCAATGTCTCTTTTCAGAAATCATGACCTGGTTACTTTTTGTTTTTGGTGCTTTCCACAAGCCGAATGCCATCGAGTCACATTATATTGGAGAGAAGGAAGACATTCGCTACGGACGATATTTCCAACACCAGGCAATTCACACTAACACAGTCTAGACTTATGAAATAAGATTATCCTTTATTAGCCCCACAGCAGGGGGATTTGCAGAGTGGATAGTGCAACAACAAGAGACATCAGTAAACAACAAAACAAGTATAAGAAATAAGAAATCAAACAGTAAAGGTATAAAGAGTAAGTCCGTAAAAATAGAAGCTAAAATACGATATAATCAGACTCCGTGGTTGGGTTCACATTATGTGAAACAGGAAAGTGTTGATATTGCAGTTGTATACATTGATATTGATATTGCACTAATAAATAAATAAATGAGTAATTTGCCGGTTTGTTTTTGGGGTATTTTAAGATGATAAAAAGCACTAAAGTAGGAGGACAAGTCTGTCTTTTGATTTTCCCCTTAACCGAGTTGCTTTTGTGCCAAACCTGAACGAACCTGGACCATAGCATGTAAGATGTCGGAGAACCTTTTTATTTGTTTATTTTAAACGTGACGTCGTCCTGTCCAACGCCGTCTTTCCGGACATATTTTGTCGTTACATTGTGTTGCTGCTCACTGTTGCTCTGAAGGTCGTCATGTCGGCAATTTTTCATCTGTGCTGAAACTATTTCTCTCTCTCTCTCTCTCTCTTCCCCCCCTGTCTGTTATAAAGGGAGAGGGCGATAAATCAGATAACTTTTCAGAAGAAGTCGGAACACAAACTTTAATTTTGTGAGACGGTGACACATTTCTACTATAGTGCCGTCGTCTGTGACCTCGACACAAAGAGTTCTGAGTGGTCGGATTGTTTTGTTTACTGGTTTTTGGTTTGCTTATGATTTAAAGAAATAGTCGGAGTAAGAGGCCAAACTCTTCCAGGGAAGCTCTGAATCCTAAATCATGCAATTTGTCATTTGTGTTTATTTATTTTGATTCTGATGTTAAAGTCATTTTCACATGATGAAAATAGGCGAAGCCGTTTTTGATCAGATTACTTCCATCTGGAAGTGTGTGTGTCTGTTGTATAGTAGTCATGTCCTTCAATTTGTTTTCCTGTAGTAGGACTTTTTTTTTCCATCTCTCAATGGTTCTGCCAAAAACCAACATGTACTTGAAACACTTAGAAAGAGACGAACACAAACAACGGAAAATTGGTCCCAAACAAAGTATGAAATCATCAACAAACAGCTTGAATTGAGTCCTTCGTGTCCATATAACTCTGATAGAGAAGTGGTGACGCAGACCCGGCTGATGAAAGGATGCATTCAGTCCGGCCCACGCAGCGAGCCGCCTGTCTCGTGGCTTTCTGCCCCTTTTGTAAATTTGTCAATTGTCACTTTTCAGTTCGTCGCTCGCAAGTACTGATAAGGGAAATTGGGAAAAGAAAGGCTTGGATCTCCTCCAAGCTTTAGTAATTATTTCCCTCCCTCTTGTCGTCCTTCAGTTTGGAAGACCTCACACACTCTAAGAGATGGAGGCTCACCAGAGGTTCTTTCTGGGACCATAGATGTTTAGGACCATTATACACATCATACTGTGCATTAATGCAGCCTTTTCCAAAACATATTGAACGTTTTCGAATGGTCACCCAGTCTGTGTTTAAATTGTATTATCAGTGTAAAATATATTTTTTCATAAACTTTACACTAGAGTGAATGGGGACCGTTTTGAAAATTCAAATAAGCTTAATTGGGTTAAAATAACTGAATTTACTGAAGTACAGAAGTTAGGTGAGAAATAAATCAACGGCAAGTTCTCGTTTCTCACGGGGCACGAACAGCGGTCTCCTGGAGGAAGACCATTTTTTGTTTGTCCCACCTGCCCTGCTTGTGTTTTTTGTGGGTCTTTTTACTTCCTGGTTCATGATTACGTTGATTACATACAAATTGATTTTGGGATATCTAGGAATTGTAGCTTATTCACTTTCGCTGTATGAGGACAGCGTGCATGCCTCATGGTTTACAGCACAGTGCCCTTTCCACTGTATATTGACACAACCAGCAACATTCCACAGTTTTGATGTCTTTATCTGTTGATCATGTCACAGACATTCATAAAAGATCATATTTATTTTCAAGACATCTTGCTTCCCTCTGGCATCTTCCTGTGGACAGAAGTCTATCGTCTGTTAACACAAGGCTTTTATTCTGAAACATTTGAAGGACATGTGTTGTGGTAAATGCAGTGATTAAAGCACCAGCTTTTAATTGCGGATTAACATCATTATTTTCTGAATGAGCACATGCTTCTTAACTTTTTCTGTCTAAAATAAATATAAATGAAATGAAATGGAACATTCTGGACATTACAAACTCTATAAAGAGAAGTGCTGTCTGTGCGGACACGACCGCGATAGAGATGCAGTAGTTTAGTAGTAGTATGCTCATACAGGCATCAACACAGGCATTCATCTTTAAATGGAGTAAAGCTCACAGATCTTTATTGTATTATCGTACCGTCACTAAAGAGTGAAGCATCTAAAGGAAGCTTCTAAAGAAAAGAAAAACGTAAATGTTCTTCAAAGCCTTTATACTTTCAGAGTGCAGTTGCTCAGCGTCACCGTTTAGTATTCTGTTTGTGACTGTGGAAACAGAGACTGTCACTTTGGCTGCTCAGCACAATCAAAGCCGATCCAAGAGCTTTGATTACATTTTAGAAACAAAAATTACAGTTTTTCTGTGAAGCAAGCGAACGAGTCGGCCTGCGTCATCGTGATTTAGCTGGTTTCTGTTTGTTCAATGGACTCTCTGATTCTGAAGTTTACCTATCATCAGCTCCTCACACACACACACACACACACACTCACTCACACCTGCTTCAAACCAATCAGTAGTCGCGGCAGCCGCCCGCACTGCTCCATTAGTAGACTATGAAATGGAAGTGAACAGATTCGTACCATGAAATATGGCCAGCAAAGGCCAACAATGATAAGTGCTGAATCACAATGCTGTTAAAAACTAGTCAAACTGAACTATGTGTCAAAACTTTGCTTTACACGCTCCCATACATGTGTATATAGAAACAGATGGATACATCACACAATCAAAAACACGAGCATCATATTCTCTTTACCACAGTTTGTGTTCGCCGCCTGCTTCCTTCAGCTCCTCCGGTGCTGCTACATGACGCGTGTCGCTTCAGCTTCAGGACTGATGCTGTTTCAAGGCAGACAGCTCATCAGGATGAGTGACAGGAGTGACGTGAGCTCCTGAGGTCAAGTACAACTGGAGGCGCGCATCCAGTGGTTCACGGCAAAGACTTTTGATCATGATGATGTACTTTACTCCTCCCTGTGGACTTCTCTTTGACACTCGTCCTCCACCAGGATGTTCAGAGGTTGCGGTCAGCGGCAGAACAGCATCACTGGAAAACAAAATCAAGATTATAATTGAGGTGACAGATTTGAAGGTGTGATATATAGAGGCACCCACCTCTTGATTTCATAAACATCTCATTCATTCATCACAACTGTTTGCAATCTCAAATCTAAGTTTGGTCTTGTGTTATAACTTATTATGATTATTGTTAATTTCCTCTCTAACATACAATCAGTCTTTTCAAAATAAACTTCGGTCTTCACTGGAAACTACTCAGTTAGGTTTAGGCATTGACTGTATATATGAAGTGGTTTGTGGACTGCTGTTTTGCGATTTGGCCATCGCCATCTTGGATTATGGCTGTTGGCATCTTGACTTTTTTGCAACCGGTGAACAGAAGTCACCATATTTGGATACGGAGGAGTGACGTAGAGACTCTGTATACTCTCTGGTAGCGACAGCGACCTGTCAATCACCGTGTAGCCCCGCCCTAAAGCAGAGTCTGTTTGACTCTAAATGGACCATAATGTACTAAATGAACATCATGCTGTATTGAAGAAGACTTGAAACTACAGATTGAGACCATGAACTCATGTTTACAATGTTTACTGAGGTAATAAATCAAGAGAGAAGTAGAGTCATTTTCTCATAGACTTCTATACAACCAGAGGAGTCGCCCCCTGGTGGTCAGCAGAGAGAATGCACATCTTAAGAAACTTCCACGTCGGCTTCACTCGGCAGAACAGGAGGTTGCCGCCTGGGTTTAGGCAACAAAACTACTGAGATATGTTTCGAAAAAAAATCGTAATTTGAGTTAAAAACAAACTACAAAAGAATGGCAGTTATGTAACAAATACATCAACGTTGACTTCTGGTTTTACACAGGGCACAACAACATTTTTCTCGGTGGAAGACCAGCTTTTTGTTTGACCCATTCACCTAAGTGTGGGTTTTTGTCGTCTTTATACTTCCTTGTTCATGATAACGTGGATTACATACAAATTAATTTTGTGGGAGGTCTACGAATTACAGCGCATTCATTTCCATAGGTATATCTTCGAACGCTGTATGAGAAGAGCCTGATGTGATTAATACCAGAGAACTGCAATGATTGCTGGTTTGGTCACTGATATAAAATGACCATTTAAGGACACTTGCATTATAAACCTTATACAATGATTAATAAATTGCTTTAGAAAAGGGCTTTAAAAAACAAGGAATAAAACCAATAAAACATAAGAATTAAAAGCAAACTAAATACTCTTTTTAAGAGGAGCATCATCATGAATATCAGGATCCACATTATTATTTTCTACCGGAGCACATTGGGAGCAGCTGGCAGATTGTGTTTGATGGCTGCTGCTTCTCTCCCTCGCTGAGCCCCGGAGATCTGATGCCGTTTAATTAATGATTTGATAACTGTTGAGGTGTTGAGAGGAGCGCAGGCATGAAATACGACTACAGGAGGAAGCAGAGCTGTACGCAGGATTTCTCTCCACCTGGTCCTCCGTATGCTCTGTGTCTTGTCGTGTTTCCCCTCCCTCCGTCTCATCCCGCTTTCTCTGTCTTCCATCTGTCTCGCTGTTTTACTCAGTGTTCCTCCTGCTCCCTCGCTTTGTCACACACACACACACACACAGATCTCAAGCAGCAGGAGGCAGGATGTGTAGCAAATGTGTTAAGAGCTTGGGAGATACTTTACTGCAGGAGCTAAAAGGATGAGGGGAGAAGAGTGTGTTTTCTCTCATTAAAAAGCTGTCGTGGTGGCACTTGCATCAGGCGAGTGTCAGCGATATCTGTGAGTCAACTTTGGATGAATACACTAACATATGATGACCAACTGTGGGTTTTTCATTTTCCCATTTTCCCGATTCATCCTCTGTCCTGTTGTCCGAGGACAGAGGATGTCGTACCAAAATCTCAACATTGACTGGTGCTTGAAAAACAATGACTACATTTGCTATTCAGATACTCATCAGAACTCTACAGTTGTTTCCTCAAGAATATCTGAGAATGAACTTCACATGAAGGCCAACAACAATAAAGTAAGATCCTAAAGTCGGCTGTTATGTTTCTAGTTGGTGAAGTGGTAGGTTATATGATTGCAGGTCATGCACAGTATATATTGACATGCTTTCTTTGTGTTTTGAACATGGACATCACTCTCATTCCTTCATGTGTCACCTCCCACATCAGCGTCTCCTCTAACCAGCTAAACCACGTTTCTCCGTCTCTGGTTCAACTTTTGCAAATCACATTCCTCTTGGAAATGTTCTTCAGACATTCAATATTATGTCCCACTTGTCTTGGAGGTGTACAAGAACATAAAAGAATGACGTCATGACCATAACTATCTCACATTAGCTGGTCTGATTCTATAATAGAGTTGCACCATGTCCAGTTTGGCTCCATGTAAATCACGGCACTACGTTACCAAGTATTTGTTTGTGGACGGTACAAAGCCAATTCAAAAAGCACTGAAATACCTGGACAATTATTCATAGCACACACGGCTGCAAGAAGCAAATGTAAACAGCCAGGTGTGCTGCTGAGTGGAAGAGAGGGAAGAACCAGCGACTGCCAAACAACGAGAAGAGGGAAAGAAAGCCACATGATAGGTTATTAAAATTCTTGAATCTGCCTCGGTTTCCTCATTATATTCAATATTTCATACTCTATTCAATTATATATACGCTGTTGCATGTTTTTTTAGTGGCTGTGGTGACCGTGTGGATTAAGAGGATGACACATATTGGTTTGTGCACTTCTCCACACACATTCACTGTAGTACACTCACACGAACCTGAAACCATCCCAACAAGTGTCCGCCTGGTTGCTGGACTCCCGTCGGCCGCTGTGTGTTTGGCTGCTGTGTGTGAAGAGCATCCGTCTGTTTGAGAGGAGAGCTCGTCCTTTGGCTGTTTGTTGTTAGAAATAAATGAATCACAGCTTTGGTTGTTTTTGTCCCATTTGGTGTCAGAAAACTCAGCATTGAAATGTTGATGTTCAGCTTGTTTTAATTGCGTCTGTTTTGAGGTCATGCTAGATAATGCGGTGATGGAGTATTTACTGTGTTTGACTGTACCATGCAACAACGACAACCCAAAATGTTAATCTATTGCTTAAAACCATTGTAATAAAGATCAACACATGAAGACAGGAAGCTTCTGTTGACCTTTACACTGTGTTCTGCCTCATTCACATCAAATGAGTTCCAGTGTTTCACAGAATAACAAGAGAGCTGCAGAAGCAAACCAGAGTTGGCAAACGAGCACTCATAGAGAACACATCTCTAGTGAATGACACAATACCATATGAACGTTATCAAATGTCAATAGATTAGGAAAACGAGACATATTGGGGGATCTATAAGAGCGTATAGAGGTATATAAATCAACAGTAGTTCCTTAATACAAAGAGGAGAAAGGGTATCAAAACATCAATAATGGAGATATATCCTTGCAAAGCTTTCTTGCTGTTTTACTCCAAAAGAATTTCAGGAGATGAAAAAGATAATATTCAATCCTTTTATAAAACAAACAAAGGAGGGCTCACCACATACCGTTCCTCCATTTGCTGCAGTGAATATGTTTACCCATAAGAATGATCAGAAACAGAATTTAAATCACGCATTCAAAATATTTTTGTTGATATTTATGCAAAAGTTCTAAAGCAGGGTTTCATTTGTTTACAGTAATTGCACCAGTTTATCACAACTCATTTGACAATGACTGTATATTAGTGTAAAAAAATGGCTCATTTAGCAACTTCTGCTTCGACAAATACAAAGAATACTCTGGTATCCGTTTGATCGGTGGCGGAGATACACATGGTCTCTGCTCAGCCAGCTTCCTCCTGAGCGTCTCCATCCCCGACGCTCAGGAGGGAATTAGGAGGCTGGGATGCAAAATAACTTTCCACCTCATTACGACCACCAAAACAGGAGAAGGTCATGATTCGTGTAAAAAGACCCAGCACACCTTGATTTTTTGCTAAATCGTCTCATTACCTCTTATGCATGAAGTTACGAGAGGGAAAGTTGACCTGAATGGAGCTCCAGTAAGTTTGTTTACAGAAACAGCAGCGTGACAGCGCTCCGCCCGCTCTGTGCTGCATGAGCACATCTGCTGTCAGCTCGTCACTGCAAACAAACGCTTGCGTGGAGCTGTTGTGACGGGACATCAAGTTGAGAACAGATTACATGATTAATGTGTTTTTACATTTCATCTTACACGGATGATGACTGCCACGTCTTTCCGATCAAAAGAAAGTGACCACGAAGTTTTTAAAGGGTTTCTGTGTTTTGGATTTCCTAATTATTCAACACAATATTCAACACAAGTGCTTTTAATGAAATAATCCCGACAAACACCCGCAGTAACTTCTCAAGTATATTTTTCATAATTTTCATGACTTTTCATACATAAGAAGTGGACGTAGTCACCGAGAGGGTGGAGTACAACCAAATGATGAATAAGACATGTTTAGGCAACCAAAATGTGATGTGAAAGTGTTAAAGTTGTCGGACAACTCCCAGAAGGGACAACGGCGTGATAGCAACCTGTCAATCACAGTAAGCCCCGCCCTAAAGCATACCCTGCTTTATGGTCTATTGACTCTAATAATTTGACTAGAATTAGAACCAGGATTTGGTAAGAAGTGGCGTCAAAGAGCAAAATCTTAGCCTCATGGTGAAACATCGTATGTGGAATCAATGTTATTTAGTCCATGCAGAAAATAATTCACGTCCTCCTGAATTTCAGCGGCACATCACTGACTCTTAAATGAAAAGCATGTTGGATTTTCATTGAGAGCAGTCGCTGTCTAAAGTGCTGCAGCTTAATTGAGGACCTTGCTGTTGCACCCTGGGAACTCCACATGTTCCTGTTTGCTGAACCTTTAGAACGCTGTGTGTATTATTCATTCAGCAAGTGCCACTTTGGCTTCATTAGCTGCCATTAATTTCACAAATTGTAGTTTTAACAGGCCCTCCATTATTGCACCCTGTATTTTGCAGAAGTGCCAGGTTCTATCTAATCATCTCGCCCTCAGCGTGAGCAGTTACTCCATAAAAGGTCGTTGTGCTTCAGGTCACTGAAAGCCTTTCACTGGGCCTTTAGAAGTAATTATGAATTCTTTATTCTGAGCAGCTTAAGGACACAAAAGCATGAAGCAGCTCTGTGCGCTGCACTAAGCCTGCACAATCTGAATGGAGGCTATTCAGTGTCGAGGATGTTTCTGCTGGTCCCACTCATGAAGGTGCGTTTTATTAAAAATGATTTAATGGAGCAGAGGAGGTGACCATGAGGTGAGACAGTGGTTCTTCTTCTGGATTATTTTTCAGGTATTCATCATTTTAATTACATAGCATAACATTTATAGGCATCACAGTGACCAAGTGGTTATGATGCATATTGTATAACCACAATGTCTGTGGTTCGGGGACTTTCGTTGCTGTCGTACCTCTCTTTCTAACTCCCCAAGTTTCGAGACTTTCACTTCTCAACAAATGCCCTCAAAATAATTCAGTTACTGTTTCTGACAGTTACAAAACTGTATGTTTCCTGTGAACACGGAAGTTTATTTTGAAAATACACTATGCATGAGACGAAACTGACATGCCATCCCTCCCACAAAACTGATACTACAGGGAAACAAGGAGCGTCATAGTTTAAAGCTTAAGGCCACTGACCAAGCATCAGTAGACGAGGTGGGAGTGGCAGTCATTATTTTATGACGTGACAACAGGGGCTTTGTTTTTGTTTTTTACACAAACACCAAAATATCCATACATTAAATATATAGTATACGAATTGACATTGATATTGAGTGTAACTAATTCATATTTCACCATCAGTTTGCAGCAGTAATAGGTGTGGTCAGAAGTGTTTTTGAACGATGCGGGCTGCACAGCGTGAGCTTCTATAATGGACTGAACGGCAGGTCGAGCCGGGTTGAACAGGTTAATGACGGTGCTGTGAACAAACAGTGCTTTTTAGCAGAAAGGCTGAAGGCATGTGTTCTCAGGCGAGAACAAGGCTAATGAAAAATCTCTGTTTTCACCGAGGTGATGCATGAGCTCATTTACTCTCATTAACTAGCTTCATTATTGTAATTGTAGCGATTTTTTTGCAAAAGCAGAGATAAAAGCTGAAACGTACTCAGATTACACAGTTTACTGTTCATATTTATCTCAGGAGGAACCACAATCTTCTTCTCTATCAGACTCTATAATGGCCTGTCGATGCTCCAGGAGAGGAGGGGGATGGATGAGGATGAAACTATACTCGAGATGAAAGCGTCAAAGTGCCTCTGAAATGTGTCATGAAGAAGTAAAGAGTTCACTTTCTCTGCCTGCTTCACTGTGCTCATCTCATGTTTGTATTTATCATCAGTGTCTGATACAAAAAGAGATGCAGAGGAGAACAATCTCACTTCTTAAAACTCCCAACAACCATTTAATCGTGTCATGTTGAGTTGTGTCTGAGTGAGACGCTGGACTTCATCACACTTGACCCGGGCAGCTAATCAAATCGAGCAAGAGGCGAACTTTACTTCTTCACCACTTCCTTCCTGTTTAGATGCCGGAAGGTGTGGTGGGAACAGACAGCGGCAAATGTAGACAAAAGGTATAAACACCTATTTTGTGTACACAACAGTCTTGTAATCCTTCATTTGTCCCGCCTTGTTGTCCGTTTCCTCGCTGTTATTCTGTTTCCGTGGAAGTACTTCAACATCAACTTTAAATGAGCTTTACCTAAAATACACACACGCACATTCAAACCATCAGCGGCTGCCAGGAGCTGTCTGCCTGGCAGCAGCAGTGTGGTAAAGCAGAACCAGCTAATCAGTCCCAAACTAATTTGCTCTAAAATAGCTTCACTTTAGCAGCGCTGCCCGTCCCCGAAGCCGTTAACATCAGCTTACATGGAGCAGATTGATTTTTCCGGCCTGATTAATCTCACCTTGCCTGTGATTGGTGCTGTTGATTGACTGCTCAGTGATTTCCCAGACTGTTCTGGTGGCTGCCAGGCCCTGTTGTGTTGGCAGAGGTTTCATCTGAACACAGATTAGGGAAGGGGAGTAAAAGAAAATACATGTCTTTACCTCCAAATAAAAGGAAACAGACTGATTACCAACTAACTGCAAACACTGGTGGATAGTGGGCTGTTACAGAAACCAAATCGTTCTCCACCAACTAATGTTTATATATGACTGAATAGTTTTCCCAATGACATTGTGGTGACACATATTCTCTGGCTGCATTATGTTGATCACAGGAGCCACTAAGATGCTACACTTATCCTCTGCATGGGGAGGTGGATGGCATCCTTTACGTTGACATCCGAGTCGGGGGTTTGCATCACGCTTCCCATCTGTGGTCAGGTCTTGGCTACAGGTTCTGGAAAGATCACGGTTTCGGTTAAACGTGAAGAAAAACAGAGGTTGAGTACGAAGAATCAAAAGGAAGGACCCAAACGCAGATAGTGGAGACAGTTTGTTGACAAGAGTTAAGATTCAAAAGCTTACAGGGGTAAGATGTCCAAACAGAAGTAACTGATTATCCACAGGTTACAGGAAGTGCGCAGGAGAAAGGTCACCTCACACTGCAGCTTGATTCTCGCGATGTCACGAGATCACACGAGAATCACAGGATCACACATCACTTTGGCTTAAAGTAAGTACGATGTGACCTTATTTAAGATCAAATGAGTCCATGTTGTCTTTTGGTTTCAAACGGGGGACGAGCAGCGGCCTCCTGGGTAAGAGTCCTGTGATCGTTGACCCGTTAATGCGCCCTGACTTTCTCCTCCTTACACAAAGTTCACAGAGTCGTGTTACAATAAAAAATTTGTTGTATATCTCAAGGGAAATTTGTTTCCCTTGAGATATAATTACCAATGCAGTTTTGTTGTATGGGAACTGAATTGTTAGTGTCAGGATCCCTGTCAGACCAGACACCTCCCATGGCCACACAGCTGCAGCCACTCCAGCCGATTACCTCCTGCAGGCTGACACACCAGACTCAGGTCCCACTAACGCTTTCCCTGGCACTATATAAACTCTGGTCCTGCAGTCTGGGGTTGTCAGGTCGTACCGTCTTTCACCCGCTTCAACCCCATTGCATCTTCTGCCTCGAGCGCCTGCCTCCGGTGTCCGTCGGTCCGGGAATCCCCCGTGCCCTCCGTTGTGTTAACGGACTACACACCGCCGCTCTGCCCTCCATTGTGTTAGCAGACTACACACGCCGTCAAGTTGCCAGCTCTCCGGTGTTGAGCCACGGGACATCACGCCGTCAAGTTGCCAGCCCTCTGGTGTCGAGCCACGGGACTCACACCGTCGATCTGCCTACTCTCTGGTGTCGGACCACGGGCTCCACACCTTCACACACCTTCTCTATTCAGGCTAAATAAAACCTTTTTATTCCAACTTCTGTCTCCTGTGGTCTTGCTATTGGGTCCTAACCGTGAACTCCCGTGACAGTTAGGAGACCAGGCTGCCTTGTTATTGCACTTTTCTTTTTTTATAAATGAGGAACATTCACATCCGGTAGCCTACTTATGAGCCCACAGTGGAGGAAAATAAAGAGAGAGCGAAGGGTGATAGCGCAGATGATTATGGAGGAAACACGTCTGCTCTCTGTGAAACTTGGTGAGACAGATGACTGGAGGTGATTCCAAACATGTAAACAAGTGTCTGTGAGGGTGTAAAATCACATCACGTCCTCAACCTCACGCACACACTAACAGATGGCAGGTGCTGTGGAGATTTGTGTTATTAATTCAGTCCCATACGTTGTAGGTTTAACAGGTTCTGCTCTCCAATAAATCACAGCCCCAATTTCCTACGAAGCGAAACAATGCTTGAAAGAAATGTATCATGAGGATTTGTTGTAAATACTTTGTTTTTTTCATGCAACACGTGTATTTGTAATGACTCGTGTTCGCCTTGTTTCCTTTCTAAAATGAATTCTCCACTCTTATAGAAAAGGAGCAACTTGAGAATTACTGATGGCACATTAAACTTCAGTCTAGTTCAGTTTACACAGTTATAACATTTACAGATTAGGCACCTCCGTTCTTTAGGACATGCTATATGTAATATGATGTAACCCTGACATGGACTGATAAACTCACGGAGGATTTGTTCATGCAGCTGGGTCACAATGCAAAAAGTACCACTGATTATCTAATCATTTATTTGGACTTGTGTATTATTTGGAAATATTATCATTATCATTCTCATAAATAATTTGATATTGGCTATTAAGCTGCGTTCTCTCCGAGCAGTTCATTTCAGTTTGGTTCATTTCACGTTAGAAAAGTTGTTTTTAACGTTGCCATTAGCAAAGGTTGTTGCTGGTACCAACAGACCCACTCCATCATTAGCACCACCACCAGCTTAGCCAACACTAGGAGGTAGACACAAACTCGCCGTCTTTAAATGGCCATGCTGCCGTCAATAGCGACCACAAGTTTCACTTCACTCGACCAAGATTTTCCAAAAAGATGGCAGCGTACAATTGACAAAATGCAGACGTTCCTCTGTTTGGTTGAGTTGAAGCAGTTTTCTAAGAGTCCCGCCTCCACTGAGCTGGTCCTACCTGCAGAGGAAGAGGAAGCTCGGCATAGAGAAGAGCACCTGGTACCAAAGGTAGAGCAGCTAGAAACACAGCTTCAGTGTCATCTACCTCTGAATGGATGAATGTGAATCTGCATTTATTATTGATCTGATTGATACAGCTTTGGATAGCCGCTAATGTAAAAAGATAGTTTATACACATGCCGGTTGTACATTATATAATACCAGGAAAGAAACACATAAGAGAAAGTAAAAATGACCACAGTCACTGCAACATAACTTACTGACCTTCTACAAGTTTGAGGCCAACAGTGTTCAATTTTGTAAAATGTGTGAAAACCGATTGTTGACGCTTGTATGATCTCTAATATGTGATTAGCATTTGTCCTTGGTGGAGACCAGTGACCCCTTAAGCCTGTTGGTTATAGAGTGAAAGGATTATCGTTATATGCCATCAGGGGGTAACACACACACACACGAACACACACACCTGATTATGATTACAGAAAACACACAAACACAGCTCATACATTGATGAATAAAACATACAATCACTCACACACAGTTGAACTTAAGAGAACCCATTAGCCCCAGCGCTGCAGCTCATCTCCAGCCCTCTGCTTGGTTCTCTTTCTGTCACCGGTGTAGCATGAAAGCATGGTGGAATGAGCTAGCTAGCTAGCTAACTAGCCAGGATACAGAAAAGAGATCTCTAGACACCTTCGCAAAAAAGCAAGATACATGTCGGGAAAAGAAGTGAAAGGATTTTGGACATCTCACATATCTTGAACAGTGTTCGATCCGTGCTTAATGGACTGTTTGACATCTTGCTTATTTCCTTCAGCTCACCTACAAATCTAAACTGAATTTGGTGGATTTTTCTCGTTTTTCCTTTTACAAGACAATCCTGTTGGATCCCTCCTCTAATTAGTAATCCTGCTTTTATCTGCTGTATGTGTCTTTTGTCGTCCTCACTCAAGGTAATAGGATGCATGTGTGCCTGTGCCTCTTTTTAAGCCGTACCATGTTGTCAGCTCTCGTGATTGCAGCTCTTTACTTTAGCTATGAAATTAATAACCCATGTTCCTGAGAGGGTGCAGTAATAGATTTAATGGTGTGAAGTTGGAGTCTCGCCCTGTTGTTTAGCCTGTGGAGGGAGTCTGCTGTTGGTGCCGCTAAATGATCAATTTAAAAGAGGGAAGAAATGCTATTCGATCAGCAGATTGGCCTTTCTCAATAAATCTCATTAACTCGGGAACATGGCATTCCCCCATCACTCATCAAGACAAAATGTAACCTTTGCTCCATGCGGAGAGAATTCATATGAGCCCATGAAAAGGTTCAGCACCCAGAAACCTCCTGTTCACCAACCTTGAATGGCTGGGACGTCTGCTTTTCAATCTCTCTCACCCGAACAATAGAGGGGAGTATATAGAATATATCACACATGATGACCGGTCAACGCAGACGCATTTTAACAAATTTGTGAACAAAGTTTTAGGAAAACAAGCCTTTAGTGTGAAAAGCCTTGGATCTTTCATTTCAAATCGTGAAACATGGGAGCAAAAACAAGTGTGTTTATATTTTTGTTCAGTGCATATACATTGAGCTGCAGACCTGCTGTGATGTTCAGCTGAAAGATGTCTGGGCGAGGTCAGAAGAGTCAGAGCAGATCCACTTCTCCTACTCTCCAACCACAGAACCACATATCTGTGCCAAGGAGAAGCCGACCTCTGATACTCCAACATGCCTCGCACGTGTACTCACCACCCTGGGTCACTTCCTGGTAATCTGACAGATGCTGACGGGGAGGAAACTCAGTTGAGAATACTTTCAGAGGAAGAGGATGAAAAAAAAGACCGTAGGGCATTTTACAGTTTGTTGTATTAAAATATATATATAAATAAATATAAAAGAAAGAAACAAAACCAGCACATCATAAAGTGAGTAAGGATGCTCTGTGTTGATCCTCCAGGTGTTTTTGCTCTTAAGCTTGAAAACGAGTTTTTACCTGCAGGGAGGGAATGAAAGTTTCTTAGATAAACATCGTGCAAAAACTTTGAAACATTTACTGAATACAAGAGCTAACAGTGGGTTGCTTTGAAAGACTTTGGGAACAGGGAATAATGAGAGAAACACCTGGATGCTGCGCTTTATTTGGCTTGCAAATATGGTCGCTCAAACAGAAATGACAATCCCGACATCGTGATTCGTGCGGCCTGCTGGATTGACTCTCTGGAAGCGGCCCAGCGTCAGAAAGCTTGACTGCCAACAGCGTCAACATGAAATGCAGGCCCGCTGCCTCTTCACAGGTGCTTCAAATGAAATCACGGACACATTCCACTGACCACACAATCTGTGATTTAACCATTCAGACACCTGCCACATGGAGTAAATATCATTATAGTGAGATTTGTCCCCCAAAGAGGAAAAGAGAGAACACGAATAAGCTGGAATCGACAGCTGAGAAAAGCCCTGGCTTTATGTTGCAGACGGCAAAGCTCAGGGATGACTGGAGAGTAAGAACTGAGAAAGTTAAAAAGACACATTTAAGAGCTAAATAAATTCACTGCCATATTTTCTCTCAGTTTTCTCCAAAAGACTAATATTTGAGGTATACTGAACAAACTACAGAGCCGTCGGACCTGATCAGTCATCTAGTGCTGTTTTGTTTCCCATATTCTAGGATCACAATCTTCGCTGTTCGCTGTGATTGTAAATTAAGATCGTAGAAAGTAAGTTGTTTTGAAGAGAGATGACTTCCTGTCTCAGGAAACTCATCGTAGGGAACCTGCAGGAGGCGGATGCCTTTTTGAATCGCAGCTGTGAGCCTCCTGTTGCATTATGGTTCCTTCATACTCCACTCTCATTTTCAAAGTGCCCGTCTTTGTAAAATGCATTCGTGCAGACTGGTCGAGTTTCCCTATTTGGAAAAACTTCTCTCATACGGAGGTTACAGCTGATGACATCGTCCCGACTCAAAGAGTCATCGTGTATTTATGATACGTCTAAAACAAATATGTATGAGATAAATGTACCAATCTGGTGCACGTTGAGAGCAAAATCACGAGGCTAGATCTATGAAGACATTTGTGATCTAGTAAACTATTTAATTTTTTCAAGTTTTTTTTAATCATAAACACGTTGGCTGAAGTAAATATCAACTGCAATACACAGTATCGCGATAGTTTGTGAAATATATTGGTTTTGTGTATGGGAACACACACGAAACACAACTTTTTTAGCTTTAGGACACAAAACACTTTGGGACGCCCAGTGTTGAACATTAAACTCATGGTTGAAAGTCTTGGTTGTTGGGCCCATCCATCTCTCATCGCGTCCACCATCACTGGTGTTGTCAATATTTAACACTGCATGACGAGCTCTCACTGTTGCATAGTCACATTGACGCATTTAATGTTGGTGACTGTCCACCACAAGAAAGGATCCTTGTCGACTTCCATTTGCATTGTTTTCATGCTGAGCGACACAAAAAAAAGCGTTATTGTCCATGTACACGAAACCAATAGATTGCATTTCATGACTAGTTCACGACCTGCTATAATTCTGGTCACATTCACAAAGCCCGGTAAACGAGACGGGATAGAGGGAGATAGAGGGAGCAGCAAGCACCGAGTCCACGTTCCAGAGCAGCTCGGTTCAGGCGAGAGTTGCTGTGAAGCTCGCAACTCTTGCTGGGCCTTCAGACCGCATGAACAACAGACGTTTGTAGAAGTATTCTAATTATGCATATAAAGCATCACTTCCTGTGTGCAACACATTTTCTAGGAGAATTTTAAACAGCAGGAAAGTGTATCTGAGGAGATGAACACTCTCGTTACCTGTGGGATTCCCCACGATGAGCTAAAGACAGAAAAACTGTAAACACAGGTGACATAAATAAAACAGAATGTTCGCCTCTTTGTTCTGATCGAGTCCATAAATAGGACAAAAAGAGCCCATAAATACTGAGCGGTGCTCTGAAGCGGAGCAGCTTCCCGGGGGTTTCATCCAGCTGCCGCTTTGCTCGTCTTCCTCCCGGTCCGGTTTCAGCACCGTTAGACTCACAGGCTGGAAACATGCTGCTCAGCTCTTAAACACTGACTGGTTGTTTACAATGTAACATTTGATTGGTTTGAATTTATTTAGCATTTCAATGTTTTGTCATAAGATATGCAAGTATGTCAACGATGAGCATTATAGCCTTTTGTGACCCTGTTTGGGAAAGTGTTTGTTTAATGTTACACAAAAGTGTTTAAATGATTTTAATAAGAACATTGTTTTAGTCACATATGTTAATATGAAAGTGACATGAAATTACCTTCTTCGTGCCGACTTGTTTGCCTTTTAAAGTTAATGAAGATCACAAAACAGATAGTTATGCTAAAATATAGTTAAATGTTAAAACAAGTAACCAAGTGGTTTTGTTCAGTAAGGAGAGAAATAGGACTGTTTGAAGGTAAAATGGTTATTTTAAATTGGTGCCTTCACCAGAGATAAGAAGTCATAGCCAGAATGGACCAAACTGCACCATTAAAAAGCACCAGAACTAATGATTGTCTTTATTAATAACCCACTGATGTCCCGTTTCTTCCCTTCAGATTAATTCAAGACGGTAAAGATGTCGACAGAGAAGGAGACATGAAGTTCTTCAAACTGGCGAACGACATCCGGCAGAGCGAGAAGCTTGAAAGCAGGATAAAGAAGATCGAGGAACATCTTTCTCAGGACGAGTCATTTGCAAGTGCCTTCATAATTTCAAGTGTTGACTGTAAAAATAAATGTTATATTTGTTATCTATCTTTTTATCTATCGAAAAAGATAAATAGATAGATGGACAGACAGACAGACAGGTTTGACTTTCTTAGTGAAAGTTAAACCCTCTTAGCTCTCTGCCATCTCTCCCTCTGTCTTGATTAAAACGTCCATCGCTGCAGACTTCTTTCAGCGGTCAGTCAGTTCCTTCTGTGGAGCCAAATATGAATTAGACTGAGAGCAGCAGACAGGCCGCGCTGACGGAACATAATTACAGTAAAAGGTCAACGGAGACCCAATCTGCTCTAATGATGGGATGGGAAGTGTTGGCCGGAGAGCGTCAGACTCTGGCAGAGACGGAGATGCAGCTGCTGGTCGTTACCGAGCCGTTAAAACCAGAACATTTACACTTCAGAACCTTTGTTGTTTTACAGAAGAACCCTTTGCTACTGTAATACATTACCGTTGATGCTCTGCTCCACTAACACACTGCAGATGCTCTGCTGTTGAAGTGTTGGTACCAGAGAATAGTCATGAGTCATTCTGTGAAAATTCGCCATTTTTAAATGGCCAAGTTAACGACAAGAGTAACGGTAACTTTCAATTTCATGAAATTCAAGTGACTCAGGTATTTAGAGGCTGTACATTTCTAAAGCTCCCTAATTAACATGTTATATCTGATTTGTTTAATCAGTACATTAAATGTTTGAATGGCAATTAGCCATTTTCGTTGGGGTTATGTGTTGAGCTTTTTCTTGGCCAGGCACAGCAACATCAACCAAAGAGCTTTTGTTGACCAAAGCTAATTACAGACATATGAAATAGAAACATGGAACAAAAACTGAGCGTTTCTTTCTCTCTGAACATATTCCAGGTATCCCTTGATTTCCCATAATTGGGATATTTTTTATCATTTTCACATCCACAAGAAGTTTGATTGTTGGGAAAACCTCCTGAAGGTGTTTTACTGAAAGCCTTGTTGTTTTTCAGGTGAGAGACATTGTTCCCTGTAAGTGTAGCTGTGCTAAAGCTGAGCCGTATCGAAACAGTGTAATAACAAGCTGAGGTCAACAGCATTGATGCAGCAGCAGGAGGGCAGGGAGACATCAATAACTGAGAGATCATTTGTCACTTCGGCCGGTGTGGTTTCGGAGGAATGGAGAGATAAAAATCCAGTCTGGAATATGTCAAAAAGCTTATCATGTAATAAAAGAAAGAGGTTTGTTCTTTTGCTGTGACATTTTCAAGCACTTTCATTAATCTGATGAGTCATGAGTGAATCACTACGAGACGACAAAATCAAAAGTGGATTTCCAATAAACACATAAAAATGGGATTTTTACGCATTTGGTGAAACATTGGTGAGCTTGTGTTTATTTTTGAGGTTTGAGGTTGAATCGATATGAAATCCTTTCTACTTCTACACCCTCGTGTGTCACTGTCTGCGCCTTCTCTACCATAAACATACGATCCTTCAATGCTGAACTCTGCCTCAGAAACCCTCTCAGACAGCAGGTACATTCATCATCCTCTTTCATGCAAACAGTAAATTTGATTGAAATGGAGAAAAACAACCACCATCCGAAGAAATGTGAAGCTGTCCTGAGGTTCACTGGCTGGCGTCTGAGTGAGCAGGTGTGTGTGTCTGGTTTTTGTAATCTATCATAGTGCTGCTCTATTTTTTATAATCTCACAGACATGGAGGGATTACTGAACTGGTCTATCGGTCACGAGGGCCAGGGGCCCAAAGTGTCAGGGGCCCCTCTAGCCTTCACCTGCAAAATGTAACTCAAAGAGACCAGGAAGGGACTCAAAATCAGCACAAAGAGACCAAAGCAACTGCAAAGAGACTCACAGCAATGATGAAAAGGTGCAAAAGAAGCTTAAAGAGACACAAAGAGGCACAAAACAACCACAACGTGACTCTAAAAGACTACATAGAGATACAAAGAAGCTACAGAAAGACTCAAAATGACTTCAAAAGTACACAAAGCAAATACAAAGAGACACAAAATTACCACAGGACATACAAAACAAATACAAAGAGGTTCAAACCGACTACAAAAAGGGGCAAAACAACAACAGACAAAAGAAATAACTTCACAACGATCAAAGCAGAAGTACAAAGAGACACAAAACCACAGAGAGATGCGTAAACAACTATGAACTCTGTGTCTTGCTCCTGTGGAGGCAACTGTCTTTTCAGTCCAAACATTGGTTTGTTTCTGCAAACCAAAAACTGCAAGATGATTTTTGGAAGATGCTATAATCACATACAAAATCTACAGTGCCTCTGTGGCTTTAAAGCAGGGGTCACCAACCTTGAAACTGAAACTGAGAGCTACTTCATATACCGAGTAGTACGAAGGGCTACTTGTTTGATACGAACTTCCTGAATAACAAAGTTGCACAGATCACCTTTTAATAACAATATGTGTGAAGACACTGTCTGATCACATGTCAATGTTAATCATTCCTCACAATAATTATTAACAATGATTTCCACAACATGATGGTAGGAAACACAGATATATTTAAACATTTATTTCTGTTATTCTGTTTCAACATTTGAAGGTCAGAAGTATCACATCTCTGATATTTTTGTAAATATCTTTCTTGACAGTTTTGTATGAATAAGCACATTTGTAGCATTTGGTTCAAAATCACACCCGTTGTATTTTTGTAAAAATGATCACTTCTAAGATTTTTTATGAAATCATTAACTGTCATATCTTCAAATCATGTCTCGTTGGTAATAACCACTTTTGTAACATTTTTGAACAAATTATGATCAACAAATCAACTCTCCCATGTTTATACAAATGATCAGTTATGAATATCCTGTGTTGTTTGGCTTTGGATCGGATGCCATTGATGATCTTCACGACAGGAGTCATCACATGATCAAAGCCGGTTACTTTTGCACACAGCGCCTGCTGGTGAATGATCCAGTGGTAATGTAGACATTCTGTGAAGTCTGGGTCACCTTTACATTGCGCAATGAAGCCTGCATGCCGGCCCGTCATGGCGGGAGCCCCGTTTGTTGTCACCGACACCAGCTTTTCTAATGGTACCTTTTTCTCCACGAAGAAACTAGTAACCAGTCTGGTCTATAGCCGAGCGGGGGATCCAACCCTCCGAGGCGCGCGAGTATCTTCGGGCGCCCGCGTTCAAACCTCTAGTCTGGGCCTTTCAGTCGGATTGTGTTGCCTCGCCTCTACCCCCGCCATCCAAGAGTTGTTGCTACCTCAGGCTAAATGTTTGCTCAGATCAGGGTTTGAACAGATGTCCTCACAATTCAATGTGAGTCTCTTTCACCAGCAGGCCCTCACACATGGACCTCTGACTGAGTTCAGATGTTCAAATGTCTTTTTTAAGAAGTATTTCCAGCACCATGGCTGTTTTAGAGGTCTTTCATAACATAAGACTAACTCAAATGCCCTGCTGGGAGAAATCAAAGGTCCAGCCAAAGTAAAAGCTTCTGAAACGTAACTGCAGAAAGAATAAGAAGCGTACATCGTGCAATCGTCTAAGAGCAGATATTTTCTGTTTCCTGAATCCCACACGCAAGAATAGCCAAAATATTTTAGCGATCAGCCTGAGAAAACACGAGGGAACAAAGCAACTGCTGGAATGTCAAAGCATCCGTCTGTCTCTCCAACATCTGAAACGTTTCCACGGAAAAAAGAAAAAAAAACTCCTCCTCTGTTCTTGCCAGCGTGGATTTTGGGCATTAACTCAAACGGTGATGTCTGGAAAATATGACCTCCAAGGGTTCAGCCCACACCAAACTTCAAAACTGTGATACAACTAAGCTCTGCAGATTGTGCTGAGAATTTAATGAGCCATTATAGATTCTGGACTTGGCTGGACAGACCACACAGAAAAGCTTTCCTTCTCTCTTCAGAACTTTATTTCTGCGTCAAGCATATCTTATATCGGTGAGCTTCTTTAAATTCCCCTCGGGTCGTTGGATTCTCACATTTCAAGAGCTGGAAACTGAATATTTGACTCTTTTGCCCTGATAGAAATGGTGTTGATAACATTTCAGCAACTAATTGAAATGACTGAATTACTTTTTTTACTGGTTATGAAACAGTCTTAATTTTATACTGATGCCTCTATATGACCTACATAAGTAAAAAAAGACCATCAGAGAGAAGATGGTCTATTTCTATAGAGTTATTCTTAATGCTCGTCGTCGGTGCCACCGGGTCGGATTCTGGTGAAACCAGATGAAATCAGGCAGGTTCACCAGAAACCTCTTCAGCTCAGACTCCAGCGGGGCCTCCAGCAGAGGCAGACCCAGATCCGGCTTCCGGATGGTGGTTGGATGATGTTGCCACTGTGGAGAGCAGAGATCTGTGGCAAGAAAGTATTACATGTTGCTATCAGGGAGCTACCATGTCGCTCACCCCTTTGTGAAGGCTCATTTCCCCTCAGCATCATCCAGAAGCCAACAAATAGCCAGAAAACATGGAGATAGCTGCGGGGAACCAGAGTCTATGCCACTGCCATTAAATAAAGTGAGAGCGAAGTTGAGAAAAGAGACACCAATTAGCTTGAAGAGCTGCATTCGAGTCCCACGTGGTGGTAAGTGTGGAGCTCAATATCCACCTTGGTGATGATGCTTTGTGAAGACGGAGCTGCCTGTAAGAGTCAGGTCTGGTGTCTGTGGAGCTAAATGACACTCAGCGGAAGGTGGAGCAAGTAGAGATTTTCAAACTTGAACAAAATGAAAGGACCGTTTGATGTCTGTCCTAAAAAACACACAGAACAGGATTTTTGTGTTGCAGCATAAACAAAACCGTTTACTGATACTGATCCTAGGAGGAGCCGTATCAGATATACAGAGCTGTGATGGAGAACAAGCTCTCCTCAGTAATAGTGGGGGATGCCATCATGTCACTGTTGAAAATGAAGGTAGGTTCGGTGTCGTGTTTTTCTCTCTGCACACCAGGTTGTCTTCAGGTTTCCAACAATTTACATTTGTATTTCTGGACTCTGAAGAGTTGAACTTAATGTATAAATCACGGCAACTGAGCTAGAAGTGTCTCACTTTCCAAAGTGTGATTTCCTCCCTGTGTTTCTTTCTGAACTGGAGTTTACTTCATCTCAGCGTGGCTGAACTGAGTCTCATCAGCTCTACTTTCTTTATGTTTTACTTTTAGACCATGATGTTTTTACTCAAACTAACTGAGTGGTCTTGTTGCCTAAACATAAATGCAGCCTTTCACAGTAATGGCACGGTGTAAAATTACATGCCATACTCATACTCCTTCCCATGAGATCAGGTTGGTGTGTCCGTGTTCCTCTCCTGAAGAAAGATAATGGCATTTAATTAACACTCACTCAGGGAGGGAACAACATCCCCCTGCAGAGTCCCATTGAACCTCTCATCACTAAGACAGCACACGAGCAACAGTTATGCAGCAGTGTTTTATCTTTCAAAGATAAACGCTGGAGTTAATGATGGAAATACGCTTACAAATTGGAAGACTTTTTGGCAGTCAAAGGTAATAAATAATCATTCAACTGGTCTTCTGAGAAAACATGCCTGAGGCTGGTCCAAATAAAACTAGATCATAAGTACCAACATTAGTCCACGAGTGAGATGATTTTATGTGACAAACCTCAACAAGGTGCCTTCAAACGTTGCAGTTAAACGGTGCTGTGGTTTCTTCTCAAATACGTCAAATCTCCGGTTACCGGTTCTTCTCAAATCTGATTGAACCAGAAACTTTTCCTCTGCTAATCTATTTGTGAAACTAAGTCTCCTCTGCTGTCTCTTCTCATTTGTTGCAGTGTTTCTGAATTATGCGCATGAACATGAAACAATGAACAAACTTCTTAAATGTAAAATATGAAAGTTTCTGATAGTTATTTGTTTTATTAATTTCAACCTTTATTTTCCAGGTTAATCCAGTTGAGATTATGGATCTCTTTTAGGATGGGGGTCCTGGTCAAGACGCCAGCCTCAAACCACCATTGGACTTCTTTTTTGCAACCGGAGGAGTCGCCCCCTGCTGGTCAGTGGAGAGAATGCAGGTTTAAGGCATTTAACAGCTGGAGGCCAAGGGACAATATTTTGGTATCGGAAGCATTCTGTTTAGTATTGACGAATCCCGTTGGAGACTGCTTTGTTTAAATGCAGGTAAACAGTCTGTGTGGAGAGCAAAATAACACATTGGCCAAAATTGTCGTCTAACGATGATTTAGCTCTTTATTGATTTAAAATCAGCTTGAAAACTGGGAACTTGGGAAACAATCTGGACGTACACGTTGTATCTGAACTACGACTCCAGTCTCGCATGTCAAGCTGCTAATGGGACTGTTTGTCAGTGTGCAACAAACAGAGGTACCTCTTCTGCTTGCTGCCTCTGCAGGTCCAGAATATAAGACAAAATAAAACTTTATGTATACCTTGGGAAACTGCTGTGCAGCAGTTGCAATACAAAGTGGGAAGAGTGCAAATATAAATGTTTTATGGATATGTTAACTCCCGATTATAAATGCCCCATGTGGCAGGAGTCATGGGGTCAGCAAAGCAGCCGAGGGCTCTCATGTCCGCACGGCATGCGCGTTGGAAGATGATTTGAGCTGTGGAGGCCGGCTCGCCGTCGGCATGTTGAAAGCGAATGAGAGGCAATCGATATGGCCAACAGGGAGATGGAAGAAAATCAAAGAATATCTTTTATTTTTTGTATTTGTTATCATTAGCTGGAAGCTAATTCTTTCTCTGTAGTTAAGATGTCATGTTCGTATGTCATCTCTGGCATTTTTGCAGATCAGTTTGAGGTCCTTGTATGATCACCCAAGGGTGAATTGTTTTGCCATTTACTGTTTTCACTCGTACCTTGTTTTGGGAAATAATGGAAGAAGGAAGCAAGGATTGTTTTCTGCAATTTTCTTGTTTTTAAGAAATCCATTTCTGCACTTATGTAACTCCAAACTGACTCCAGTGTTGAATTGACGCCTCCAGCCCCCCAGGAGGCATGGGGCTCCAAACTGGCCCCAATGCTGGGCGTGTTTTGACCCTCAGGGCCACCGTACTTATTTCCTCAAAGCTATCTTTCATAAAAGACTTTGCTATCTAAAAGGTGGGATTGCGAATCTCAAGGTTGCTTGTCCAAATTACAGCAATTAGGAAAATGTTTTGCCCTTTTCCTCTGCTGCTGCCCTTCTGCGTGACATTTATATTACAGAGTGTCATGTAGGCGTCAGCAGCCATATGCAGCCTCATTATACTGCATGCACACTTTTTTCAAAAGGCGAACGTGTTGAGATTGAGTGCCTCATATCGACCCGTCTCCTGCATTTAAACTGACTTCAGCAGCTCATTAAGATTCTGTCTTGATAAAATCCACACGCTGGTGATAGTACACATGTGCAGAATCTGTAAGAGTGTCATATTTTTCTTGCCAAAAGGTAATTTCTTCAATCTCTGAAAAAAAAAAGAAACATTACAGCTGTGCTTTCTGTTCATATTCTGATCCTAATGGACACTTATTCTTGTATTAGACCGTACAGTTTGAGCATGTTTGACAATTGCATCACAGAGAGACCGATTCATTAATTAGCAAATGGGAAACACTGAAAGTAAAAGTGACATACAGCTAATCCACCGACCCACCTGTTTAGTTGTACAACACAAATCACTGGCAGGGGAACACAACACTGTTGGTTGAACTTTAGAGTGAATTATTGCGTTTCAGTGTTTTCCCCCATTTTCCAGTTTATATTTGGTTTGGCTTTTGCGCACAACACTAAACAAACTATTGAATGGATGAATGCATGAATGACTCACACAGTAAATCGTCACTTTCTGCTTGCAGGCATTAAACTAGAGTTATAAGTTCTTGATCTCTATTTAAAAAAAACAAAAAAACTGAACATTTTAATCACAAAGTGCCATGATGTTAAGGTATAGCTAAATTAATCACAGCGTTGTGGCCTTTACCTGTTAATAGATCATTTGAACTTTTGGCTTCTGGGAGCTATTTTGTCCTTTATCAGAATATTGTGTTTATATTGCAGGCTAGACAGTCTTTCAGCAGTGTTGCTGCTGGGGTGTAAAATGGGCAGTTTCTGCCATCTGCAGGACAAACAGGAAGACACAAAACAACCAGATGAGGGACATTTGAAAAGGGAGAAGTTTGCCGAGCAGAAATCTCAATCATGTTTTGGGATAAAATAAATATCCTTACTGGCAGTAAGCTCTGAAGGCAAACTTCTCCCGTGTTCCCGTGTTTCACCCCCAAATATTCAATCATTCTAGAGACAAGACATCACAACTGAAACAAATAAAAAGGTTTTTCGCTCAAACACAACTTGACACACGGACAGTATAAGAGCCGGGGATCGAACCGCATATCTTGTGGTTGAAAGATGACCCTCTACTTCACTTTAGTATTAACAATTCTGCTAACTTTATACTTTTCCCACACTACATTTCAGAGGGAAACTTTTAACTTTTTAAATTTATTTGACACTTATATTTACTAATTACATGAAAAGATATACAATGTGCTTTTTATATGATGCAGTATTTTACAAGTAATCTAGTCTACAGTTTTCAAAATATCTTAAATTGGGTTGACAACGTTAAAATACTCTGACATGTTATTTGTTAGTGATAAAAACTAAATAACATAATATTCGATAATAATGTAACACAGTCAAATAATCCTTTAAATATAAAATATAAGTAACTATGAAACATACTGTGCATACATTTATCTTAGCTCCACAATTACCAGCTGCAATTTTGATCATAATCCAGTAATAGCTCAAATCTAGCCTACAATATTATGTAATGGGTCATACTGTATAATGAGTACTTTTACTTTTGAAACTTGAAGTACATTTTGCATATAATACCTCTGTACTTTTACTTAAGTGAAGGTATTTCCTCCACTTCTGCGCATGGCATCTATTTCGAGGAAGGACGTGATGGGTGCACTGTCCCTTTAAGACTTTCTCTCTCGCGCGCTTTTTGGACTCTATCGCTTTCCGTCGTTTCAGCAAACACTTGCGCTAGCGTACTTGTGTGTTGTGCAGAGGAACTGGTTCACATCGAAAAGGTTTAACGTGGACTAAGTCAACGTCTCAGAATGTCTGGAGGGACCACACTGGAGAACGCGAACCCTGTGGTGTTCCAGCGGTCCGGTGACAGGCTGCTGACATCGAACGAGGAGGACGAGGACGTCCATGACCCCATCGACGAGAGGGAAATATTCGATATCCTGTTTTCAATTTAAGCTAACGTTAGCAATGCTACATGACGTCAGACCGGTGTCACACCTGACACCGGTCACGTGTGTGCTTGTTAACCTTCTTTTTAACTTTATTTTATAACATTAGCTACTAACGTTAGGTGTTGCATAACCTGGAATATTATACGTTTATATTATCTATATACATATAACATTATAATAATGATGATAATAATATAAATATAATAATATATACAGTATATGATAATAATATAAATGTAATAATAATATAATAATATAAATATTATAGTTATAATAATATATACAGTGTATATATACAGTATATGATAATAATATAAATGTAATAATATAATAATCATAATAATATAAATATAATAATATATATTTGATATTATATTAAACATATAAGTTACCTTAAAAAGTGCTGTAACTGTGGTGGAAATAGTACTTAGACGTTTATTACAAATACACAAATATACAGACAGTGTTTGGATCAATGCTAAAACAAATATAACTACATATGCAATCAAAAGAGTGACAAACATTTCACTCATTTCAATTATATTTTGCTCTTAATTACTTTGTGCTTTTAGGTTATTTACAGTAATGGTACAGTTGCATCACTTTCTTTTTACAAACAAAGCATTGTAATAGTTTTAATGTTGCCTATAATGCACAGTAATAATAATAACAGCATTACGTGTGCAGCACATAGAGGCAGAGGTGTTGTTTTCATTGTGTCGTCTTAAACTCTTTAACTAAAGTTACATCTGATCAGATCCATCAGCGACCCGGAGCATCCTCTGTCTCTGGAGGAGCTCAATGTGGTGGAGCAGGTCCGCGTCAAGGTACAAACCTGTCATCATGTGTTTTGTTTGGGGGGGTTTAGGTTTTATTTACTACAAGGTGAATAGGGGGGGGGGGGGGGTTCTGTAATTGATTTACCAATATTCAAATTAAGTGAAGACAAAGTTAAAACAACCCTGAACTTGACCACCATTCATCTCTTTACTACATCATATTGTTCTTTTAAATATCACATTTCAAGTTAACTAACGTTCACCCTCCAGCCTTCATCATCAACGTAAACATTTACTTGAACTCTGTGTCTTCTGTGATTGTTGTGGTGCTGAAAACATCTGTCCCACTGCACAAACATTCATAACTAGCAATGGAAATCTCATTCCGTGTGTTGTTCATTTAGTCCGTTTCTATGAGATTGTCCTTTTTCCTCAGGTCAGTGACGCAGAGAGCATCGTGGGCATCGAGTTCACACCTACAATCCCCCACTGCAGCATGGCAACACTCATTGGTCTGTCAATCAAAGTCAAGCTGCTACGCTCCCTGCCAGACAGGTTCAAAGTATGTGTGTGTGTGTGTTGGTAACATGGATGCACATTTAGTTACTTAATATAAAGAACATATAATGTGGGATAAGTGTCGTTAGTGTTTTGTTCTTCTCCAGTCTAAACACGGTGTGTTTCTCTATTTCTTCTCAGATTGATGTCCACATCACTCCCGGGACTCACGCCTCAGAGGAAGCAGGTGAATATGATACAGAGACCGCAGTCATGGTGCATGATCCACTAGTCATAGCACCTTTTCTAACACGGTGTTTATGTTGTGCAGTGAACAAACAGCTGGCGGACAAAGAGAGAGTTGCAGCGGCTCTGGAGAACTCGTCGCTGCTGGAGGTGGTCAACCAGTGCCTGACCCCCACCAGGAGCATCTGAGCGGCCAATCGGCTTTGACGTCTTCTGCTATCAGCCACCGATCAGCCAATCATGTTTGACTCTTGTCTTTGACATCTGAGATGTGTCGGCCATGCTCTCTACCCCCCCCCCAATCATCAATCCAGGTGTGAACAGCTGCAACTGGTGGACACTGATGCAACAAAAACCATCTCCGCACCTAAAGAGATTAATAGAAGTTAATAATCTTCATGCAGAATAGTTTGGACAGAGCGGTTACATTTCACTTCCATCTGGGAATTTGAAATGAAGAAGCTGCCTGTCAGGTCATTCAGCGTGATTCCTGTTTTATGTTATTAAATCTGTATTCTAACACATGCAATTCATCATTTTTTGCAATCCCCATCTGTATATAATATTGATGCTTTTGACATTTTAATAAAAATGGAAATTTAAATAAAACGTGATGATATGTTCTCGGTATTTTTCTTAGGTGATACAAAGATATGTATATATTTATATGTATACATATATTTATGTATTTTATTTTTGTAATATTAAAATAAAATATAACTTATTTATCTGTGTGTAGGCCAGGAGCTGTTTTCAGGGAAATCCAATTTAATTTGTGATATAAAGTTCAATGTCATGCGGTCCAGTAAGTCCTGTCAGAGAGGGCTTGACTCAGCTATATGTGTATTCTTGAGGCCCGTATGGTGGTGGTGCTGTGATATATCAAACATCACCACCCAAGATCGGTTTAGTTCAACAGCAGCGTTGACTGTCCTGAACTCTCCACGCAATACAACATTTTCATGTCCGTGTTCATCCAGCAGGAGGCGTCCTTATTCTCTTCCTGCACATCCAGTGCAGGAGGCTGAAGATGAGAAGCCTCTGTGCTGTGGCTCGTTGTGCCAGATTGCCTCCTCAGATCTGAAGGACAGAGTCGTCCAACATGCTTGTCCACCCACTCGCACCTCACTGAGCAGCTGTGCTTTAATTCTTACTCAACCAGACGAGCTCACTCAGATCTCACACAAATAGGAAAACTAATACGGCTTCAAATCTCTATTCATCAGATAACATGGCACGTGAAGTCATACAAGTGTAAGGAGAGAGTAAATGGTCATTCTCTAAAATGTCACCTTTAATAAATGTTTCCCCTATTGGGTTTAGGGTTTGGACTTAAATTTCTGCAACAATAGATATGATTTTAATAGTATGATAAGCTCACAGAGAACACACTATCATACATTTATTGTGTAGCCTTTATTGTAGGAAATAGAATACAAGACTTTGCAAAAATGGTTATGTAATCCCATTTTTAATCTTGACTCCCAGAGAGATATTTATTGCCACTCTGTGAGTGATTGTTGGCAGGCATACAGTTGTGTGAAAAAGTGTTTGCCCCCTTCCCGATTTCTTATTTCTTTGCATGTTTGTCACACTTAAATGTTTCAGATCATCAAACAAATTTAAATATTAGACAAAGATAACAAGTAAACACAAAATGCAGTTTTTAAATGAAGGTTTTTATTATTAAG
>NW_022280033.1:835271-839382 GCF_004355925.1 Anarrhichthys ocellatus
ACACACACACACACACACACACACACACACACACACACACACACACATGCTTTTGACTTCAGTTGGACTTCTCGTTCACATCATTAGGTGGCATGGAGTCAGAAGGAAAGGGAGTTTGTTTATGTGTGTTTGTACGCAGCCTGTTTGACAGAAAGCTATTTGGCTGCAAGCGCTCTCCTCCATGCACCTGCATAGACACACATTCTCCAAGGCCGAGCTGCTTCTGTAAACATTTAGTTTACAGAGAACTGCTTGCTTTGAATGGAGGAGTTGTGAGTTAACACATGATACTAATGTGACGGACAACAGAGTAATGAAGCTGCTTTCCCCTCCAGAGGCCTGTTCGCTCTTCTGGCCGCCTCTGTTTCACCGGAGTGACTTTGTGGATGTTGTGCAAGTGCACACGTCTTACTTCTTTTGAAGAGTTCTCCTTTAGCAGAATGAGCTCTTAGTATATGAGGGAGATGCAGTCATGCAGCACGCTGGTCTTGTTGAAATGAGAATCTTTAGATCAATAAGAATATTCTCGTAGCGATATCCTGTACGTCGCATTACATTCTATAGACCAAACAGCCAAACGGTGAACTGAGATAATAATAGACAGATTGATGGACAATGGAAAAAATCGTTACTTGCAGCTCGAAACCAAAGTATTGGATAATCTGACTGACAGTCTTATTGTGCACATCAACGCTCTCAGGATGATGGACCTCTTTTGTTTAGTGGTGGGGAGCCATCTTCATTATAGATGTAGGAATAAGACCGTGGGTCTTCTTCCATAGACTTGTGTGGAATTTTGCAGCTGCTGTCACGTCCTTCACAGATCCCTCAGAAATGAATCCAGCAAGTCACTGCTGCTCGTTCATCCGTTCTGTTCCTTTTCAAATGTTGGTTTTCTGGACCTTTTGTGCTGATTCCCACCACAGATCCATTGGCCCTTCACAGCATTGCAGTGTTGCATTGTGGGCCCCTCAAGTGACACCAAGATCAGCGAGTCCATCGTCTCTCGGTGACCTCCAGTCCGTCTTGGGTCTGCCTAGACGACAGTGGGGTGCATGTTTTGCTGTTTGCTGTCCTTATTTTTGACACATTCATTTCGCAACCTGGCAACCCTAAAAATCGAGAACTTCCAAGCCACAAAAAGTCTCTCATCACTGATGTTTCTCTGCAGTCTGTAGGTTGTGTGATTCACTGTGTTGACATCATTGAGTTATTGTGGAACAATAAGACATCTTTGTATGGACTTTATATTTGGGACTAAGCTGGTTCCAGCAGAGGCAGCTCTGTGCAGATGCTGTTCATCTTGGATCTCATCGGTTTATCTGACGGTTTCATAAAAAAAGGTTTTGGTTTTGTTCGTCATTCAACCTTTTTTTTGTTACGTGAGCACGTTGCCTCTGGTTGTGTTCTCATTCATGTGCTCTGTCACAGAACTAGTTTTAGTTCATTGCAGCTCGTGAGTTCTTGGCATTCCTGAAGAGCTGCGTTGGTTAGGAGGTGAGGGGCTGGATGGATCTCAGCCACGTCTCCACGCTCCTCCATTCATCCAAATGTGTCTCCAATTGAATTCTACCGAGGCATCTCATCATTACAGATGCATTCAGAGATAAACAGAGACCACGCAAGAAGAATTGCATCGCCTTTAAGTGTGTCTTTGCAGTCAGAGGACAGCATGTGGGTCGTAGTAGAACCATAATGCAACACTGTGCTCCCTCCTTGTGCTCGGCTCTGTTTCCTGAGTGAAGCATGTGATCCTGGCATCTCTCCGTCCATCCGACACACAAACTCATGACCGTGTGCCTCATGTGTCGAGAGTGCAACAAGTCAAAGACTTCGACAGCCATAATTTAAGCACAAATGCAACAGAAAAAAAGCTGTTAGTATTAGATTTACATTCAAAAAGATATAAAAGTGGAGGTGGATGTTGCTCATTTTTATTGCCTCTACCAACACTGCTTTTTTGAAACTACATGAACAACATTTCATTTGTTTTGTTGTTATTTGAATACAAGTATAACGACTCTAATAAATATAGTCTGATGCATTCTCAGGTAAAAGAGCTGCAGGTACAGCCAGAGGAAACCTCAAATATCACCACAGTGAAATGACTGTGTGTCTTGGTATTTTCACACAGCCGAAGCATTTGAAGGGCGTTTTGTGGCAGCTGTGCTTGGCCCACAGTATATGAGTCATGTGTGGTGTGATGTGTGATCACAAAGCGTCCTAAGTGACTGACGAGCCTGCAGGCGAGCTGCACTAATGTTCATGTGACATGATGACAGGATGGGGGGGACGAGGACATATCAATTCTCTTCTCGTCTCCCGTCTCTGGTCTCTTTTTTTTTTTTTTTTTTTTTTTTTTTTTTTTTTTCCAGTTGTTCAGGCCAATGAATCCAAGGGGGCTGTTTGTCATTTAGGTCTGTGTTATTGATGTGGAGCGATAAACGCCAAGAAACACTTGAACCTGATGACATTATTACTTCACGGAGTCTGTTGACAGGCACGGATGGTGCTGCTGATGTCAATGCGTGACAAAGAGGAAATATAGAAAATATTGAGACACTACTCGGCTCCTGTTGCAACACCATGGATGTAGTTTCGATAAAACTGTGTAGAAATGAACAGACCTGAGATGCAATACTTGATATTTTTACCCTTGCCACAGAACATAATGTTTCAGTGTTTGCAACTGATGCTTCAACATTTCGGTGACCTTTTGTTTACCTGGAAATACGAAGTGTGACTCTTGTTAAAGACACAATGAGTAGCATTTGTTGTAACCTTTAAATGGCTGGTGGTGAGAGCCAACGTGTAAAAGTCAACCACAGACTCACTTTCCTTTTTGAAACGAGCTTTGTCCGCTTGGCCTTTCGCCTCGCTGTATTTGAGTTTTTCGGCGCCGTGTCCGCCATTTTCGTAGCTTCCTCTTGGATGCGTGCTTACGATCTGCCACGCGATCGCTACGTTTTTATTGAGGTTGACGTCCAGAAACGTGCCGAACAAAGCAAAAGGAATAGAAAGGAGAAAATCCAGGCAGATTGCCGACACACACTTCTAGTGCGTCATAAGTGATGCTTGAGAGGAATTATCTGTCTATTTATTGTTTGTTTTTTTTGGAAAATTGTACTCACTGTGCCTTTTTTAAGGAAAATAGTTTGACATTCTGGGAAATTCATCTCTGTGTTTTGTGGTGGAGAGTTAGATGAGAAGATATGTCCGTTAAATATGAATGTCAAGCCAGCAGACTTAGCGTAGCTTAGCACAAAGACAGGAAGCAGGGGGGAAAAAGCTAGCCAACTAACACGTCATATCACGTTTGTTTTTATCCCACACAAACCCAAAGTGTGACGTCATGAGTTATCTCCATCTTCTCATCTAACTCTCTGCCGGAAAGTGACGGAAGAGATTTCCCAAAATATCGCACTGTTCCTTTAAAGCTGACTCATTGATTAATTTAGTGTGATTGCAGCCGGAATTGCTGATTCGTGAATGTAACAGCAGCGTGGTGTAACGTGGTAAGGGCATCTCAGGCATCGCACCAAAAAAGAACTGCATTTCAGCAAAAAGGAGAAAATAGTCCCAGACGCTGAAGACACTAATAACTGCATGTATGGTCATTTAAGGTGTTTCCGCTATTTGTCCAGCCAACAGAATCAAACGGGGTAAGAACAATATCTAAAGGTTTGACAATTAGGCTGTCTTGTTCAAATTCAAACTCAATATTTATTTATTTATTTGGAAAAAAAGAACAATTTTGCCAATGCATTAAAATGCAAAAAAAAAAAATCTCTTTTTCGTGATGAGTGATTTGGAAAACAATCCAGATTTCTGAGGAACAAACTTTAGTTCTTTTCGTAAACCTTTTTCGGGGGAGTTATGTTTGTTTCGTTCTCATCATTTCACCAGTATCACTTCCGCCTGTAAACATTAGCTTAATATATGGAGACCCACAAAGTTCCTGTTGCACTTTTGTTTTACTTCACGGCTAAGTGCTGATTTAACAGTGTGAGCTTTATTTATTTCCTACTGCAATGGCCCCTGTGCTGAACACTGGCCTTTTTTGTATGTTTAACTGAAGTCTCTGCTCCGACCCCCCCCCCCCCTCCCCAGG
>NW_022280033.1:839482-842764 GCF_004355925.1 Anarrhichthys ocellatus
CTGCCAGCCCCACCGTCGGCCACGCTTCAATACTCTCTCTCCTCTTCTCTTTCGACCCGACCTGCTTCTTATCGAGACCCCTCGGCCTTCTCCCCTCCTCCTCACTGGAGCCTGGTAAGGAAAACCAGCTGAGTCGAGGGGAGGAAGCCAAGGTGTCTCTTTAAGAAGCAGCTCCAGTCGGCTGGAAAGAGGAGACAAGAGAGAGTATTGAAGCGTGGCCGACGGTGGGGCTGGCAGGCCGCCGCTGACTGTGCGCTGCGAGGCAGGAAGTGTGACACTGAGAGCACAGGAAGTGGCTGCTGTGGAGCTATGCTAACCCTTTCGTCCAGCAGCTTCAGGGGGCTGGGATCACTTCACTGTCAGTCAAATAGAAGCTGTTCTTCATTTACTAACAATAGGGGATGGCTGTCCTTTTGAGGTTTTTGTTTTTCTTTGTCAAGTGATGTATGAAGGCCTTTATGAATATATTTCAGAATGCATTTTGAGGATAATTCACTTTCGGAAGGTGAATTGAATCGGAATCGATGGAATGTATTGAGAAGTGCATGAAACAGAAGGGAAGCAGCAGCATACGCTCATTTGCTTCTGTGATTCTGTCTGAATTCCCTCTAATCTCCCCTCATTTCCTGCCTATCTTGTCTCCTCAGTTGTCCCTCCTCATCTTTTACTTCTTCTTTGTTGTCGTGCATGTTTTGAACTGACCACTGTTTCTCCTGCTGCAACACAACTGAGTGAACAGTCACTCCTCTGCTCATTGAGGGCTCTCCTTTTCTTTCCTCCTCCCAAGTTCACAGAGGAAGTACGGCGTGTAATCGACCCTCAACGGTGATCTCAGACATCGCTGTCTTTAAGTAGACGATCCCTTCAATACGACAAATACACTCATTTATCTGACATGGTGATTAAATGTCAAAACATACAGAAAACTATCTGGTCTGATGTGTGATTCAATTAAAAATGGATGATGGAGATGCAAACATGCACCGGACATGTAGTTCCTTTTAAATGAAGGTTAATTATTATGTATAATAATGCATACAAATAGAAGTTTGCAACCAGTTGCTGCATTTGATTATAATTTTGAAAAGTATGTCTGATAAAATAGAACAGATGTAAAAAGTTCTCGGTGGATTAATGCACTCTGAATGTGGTGGATTAGTATTTCCACAGTTTATAAAACCTTGTTTCAGTCCCCCCCCTCCCCTCCCTCCCCCAGGTGGGGAACTGAAAAAGTGGAAGTGTGTGTGTGTGTGTGTGTGTGTGTGCTGTATATAAGGTTTGTGTAAGTTGAAGTGGGACTTCTCAGAATGTGGGATGTCAGTTTAGAGGAAGAGGAATCAAGAAATTCTACTCGGTGCATGATGATTGTTTTTAAAAACCAGATGTTTAGACGCTGCTAATCTTCTGCTTTTCTCTGTTTCCAGTTGTATGTGGCTGCTCTTCACGTTCTGTATTTGTATAAGGAATGAACTAAGGTGCTTCTTCTACTGTCTTCTGAACATACTGCTGATTCTTCTATGGACACAGATTGAGTAAGTAGTGATATTTCCTTTTCTTTTGACCACTGAGAGGTGTTCACCATGTTCTCAGGTGTGATGAAGTGATGTGTTAGAAAGATGTCTGATATGTAGTGCTGCATTCGATCAGAGGACTCCAGCCCAGTCTTGTTTAATACACAGAGAGTTAGTTTCCTGTGTGTGAGGCTGAAACGATTCGGTGATAAATCATTTGGTTGATTGACAGAAGATCAATCTGCAGCTTTTTCCATGATCGATTAATCGTCATTTTTCCATCAAAAGATGCACGTAGTATTTCTAAATGCTAACCCCCATGAGAAGGTAGATGTTGAGCATGTGCTCATTACTCAGAGCTACTACTGAGCAGGCTTTCCTTGTTCATAAACGTCTAGGGAAAGTGATTATGGCAACGTGATGTCATCAGTCCTTAAAGTCAGAGTTGGTAATCTTCTATCAAAACAATTTTTTCTTATATTTTTGTCTCGACAGCAATTGATAAAGATTTTTTTGTTGACAAAATAGTCGCAGGACTTTAATAAGCCTGTCCAATCATTTAACTCGGCCCAAATATAATGACTGGACGGCTACCTGCTTACCTGTGTACCTGTGTACCTGTTTACCTGTGTGTGTTCTGCCCGTGCAGTACTAGCAGTTGTCATGTTGGTTGTTTACGTTCATAATGATCATTTTGGGGGGAGGCTTTGGAAGGAGGCCTGAAGGGGGACGGGCTGTCAGTGTTGACGACTAGCCGACTTTCTCGCTGTTAAATATTACGACTTTTTGCAGCTAATGCTGCTAGCTACCTTCATTGGCAAATAGTTTGCAGAACTGTGCTGGTTTGAGCGTATACTCTTGCTGCTTTTCCCATGAACCCCAGCTTTAGGTGATAGTTCTAAAGCTAGTAGTTCAGCAATAAGAGCAGATGCACAGACTAAAGGGTCTTTAATGGTATGTTGATATGAAGGTATGTTGTGACCCAACATCTCTATTCATCAGAGATATTAGCTGACAGATGTAATGTCGGCATGTATAGTGTTTCATTGCCATGTTTGAAATTGATTTGATTCGTCACAGTGTATAGTGTATAGATGTATGGAGGGCTTTGTTGGTGTTTATTTAGCCTTCCTGGCTCGTCACCTGAGATAGATAGAAGGACGAAACATGCAACATGAGCATGAAATCGAATGGGCCTCAGTGGTAGCTGCTCATTTTATTGTAAATGATCAGAATTCCAGAATGTGGGAGTGAAACTCTTTCCATTGCACCAGGTAAATCACACAAAACAGGTTTTAGGAAATAATTCACCTTTTGAGCAGAGTTTGTTTGCACACACACGAGAATGTAAAACATCCAGATGATGACAAAATAAGAAATATGTCAGGAGAGGTCCAGAAGCCACAGGGTTATACAACCGACCTTCTCTCAACCGAGAAAACAAACTAAACTTAGAAAAATACAACAAAAAATAATACTTTGTCCATATTTAAACATACTTAGGTCACATCTGGTTACACAGCACATGCGTATATTAAGAGAGGAAACACACACACACACACACAGAATCCTTGTTAGTAAGACAAATACACGAGGACCTTTCTACAGAAGACACTCATCTGTTTCAGCATTAATTTCTTTATTTGAAGAATGTTCAAGAGGTAGAATTAACCTGCTGAGTCAAAGTCTAAAACAGCAATAGAGCCACATCTGTTACCAGATACGTGTGTGTGTGTGTGTGTGTGTGTGTGTGTGTGTGTGTGTGTGTGTG
>NW_022280033.1:842774-848138 GCF_004355925.1 Anarrhichthys ocellatus
GTGTGTGTGTGTGTGTGTGTGTGTGTGTGTGTGTGTGTGTGTGTGTGAGAGAGAGAGAGCAAGTGCATGTGAACACACCACAGGATGTTAGCTTAGCCACTCAGCACTGTTCCTGCACAGCCGACACATTTATTACGACCCTGGGCTTCATTCAAAATGTCTAAAAATGTCCTTTTCCCAAAACTCATGTTCACAGTCGACTCAGATTTTTAACTTTTTAACACTATGGACTGTTTCTTGATGATCTCCAGAAGAGAAAGACATTAATGTATCTCATTTGAATGATGTTAATTGTTGCATTACACGAGGTGTGTTTGATTTGTCTTCTGTTTCTGTAACATTAACGTTAAATATTGAGCCGTTAGAGTGCTCGGGTGGAGTTAAGTCAAAAGCGATGGGAGGTTTCCACTTAATGATGCACCCTCCACCACCCACCACCATCACCCCTGTGACAACCACAACACGTCTCTGCATCTCTGTTTAGTTCTAAAAACAAAATTGTGTGTGTGTGTGTGCAGTAACTCTAATGTTATGTTCACACTATAAGCGACACAACAACAGGCTGCAAGTGATGGAGCTACAAACTGACGGCTCACACTTGCATGTCGTGCTTCAGAGGGTCGTGACGCGCTGCAAACCGAAGCTGAGCTGGTCTCAACTTTTCACAGCGCTCCAATCAGGCGGCGACGCGTCGACCAATCGTATGTTTTTGTTTCACCCTGTTTCATCTTTTTTTTTTTAAACGCTGTTAGCCTGTTCTCAGTGCTACTGAACGACCTAAATATGTAAACGAGGGCTTCAGCAACACTGAAACGGCGACTCAGCGTCAATATAGCCGGCCACGTTTAGACGTTTTGTCGCTCTCAGTGTGAACAGCGCATAATGAGGTGGAGGAGCAAGAGGAGGCTCAGTAGCAGGATGAAGACGCCTTTTTATGGCCGTTTATAAACTGAAACATATGTGAGCATCATTGTGTGTGTGTGTGTGTGTGTGTGTGTGTGTGTGTGTGTGTGTGTGTGTGTGTGTGTGTGTGTGTGTGTGTGTTTTAACAGTGTCACTTCAAAGGATCCTCACCCTTTTCTCCCCCTCTGTTTTTTCTCTCTGTCCATCAAAGGAGGCATTGTGCATGCTAAGCTAATATTAGGCTGAATGTGTGTGCTCGAGACAGAGAAGGAGAGAAGTCTTGTAGTGCGTATTACATTTCAACATGCAGGCCAGTTTCCATCGGCGGAAGTTGATGTTTTTTTTTCTGCAATCACTGCGAGCTGCTTCCGTCTCATGAGCACATCTTGCACCAACTGACAGTCGCTTCATAAATGGACTCAGTTTGCAGTTTCTAGTCATCGGTGTAAGAACAGTGGACTATTGTAAAGTGTAAAAATGACAACTGTCAGCCACTCGAAACCAAGCCGGGGTTTTCCGTTACAGTCACCTCTTCTGCTGGTCTGCAGTGGTTTCACTGTCATTTCATCACTGCTGCAGGAAACAAGTCGATGTGCTACATAGAGCAAATCTGTGAAAGCCACCGTGACTTTAAATACATTTCATCATGCACTAAAGTAAGTACCGTCGGCACAAAGTGGTGGAGGTACATTTCCCTGCCACAGAGGGTTCAGTCGTGGAGGAGGTCAAACAGAAACATCTGCAGTTGTCAGCACAGTGGAAACGTGCACATGTGCACATGGCTTTAAATCTTTAAATCTGCCAGCGTGGCTTCAGCAGCCAGCCTTTGTGCAGACGTTTCTGTTGTGAGTGACGTTTTCCTGTTCTGCTAAAGTTTTCCTTTTGCCAAAAAACCTCACCGAACCGAGGTTGATTAATTTATCTTTAACTGAAATATGACTTCAGTTATTGTTGGATTGTATCGTAGTGATTCTCATTACTTCAGTTATATTTGCTGGTTCACAAATGCAAATCATTGCAGACTTTTCTCTGCTTTGCGTCATAAATTGAATGCTTTGGGCTGTTGGTCACACTAAGTAACCAAACCTGAGGCTCTGTTGACTTGTGATGCATTTAATTTAAAATATGTTAAAAGTGTATCTCTGCTCCCTCCGACAAAATCATGACTGTCGGACTTTCTGGAATTGAATATTAGTATACAAATGGTTTCTATCGATGCCTGCTCCGCATAAAGCTCTGACATGTTTCCTGAGAAATTCTACCCTCAAATGTTAAACAATCAATAGAAATTCAACCTTACATCCTGAACAGTATGCATATGTTTGATTGATTACAATATGCAATGTTAATATACACATTCCCAGCCTCCATGAAAAGTGAAGCATGTTTAAGCTCTAACACCGAGGCCTTCTGTGCATGCTGTCCTGGTTATTGGCCCTCACTCAGTGTTGAAGCTTATTTCCCGTGGCTTCCTTCCATCATGGACCATATTGGGAAATTATTGACTTATTAAGGATAAATGTAAACGGCTTATCTGCCATAAGACCTTATTGAACTGGGCCATGAATTATTATTATGTAGGACATTCTGTATTAGAGTTAGCTTAGTGTGTTTATATTGTCATCAAAACGGCATCACATAGGCGGTTTGTAAATACACATGTATGTATGTATGTATGTATGTATGTGTATGTGTTTATATATGATGACATGCTGGAAATAAGAATGCTAATGTTTACCATCTTTGATAAAGAGATGAAGTCAGGGGATCACCACCAGCATTAGGATTCATCCTCTGGGGGCGATGAACATCTCTATGAATTTGCATGTTGGTTGAACTATTTGCAAGAAAATGGTATTTTACAATAGTTAGCCCTGTTTTTCTACAAGTATTCGAACTAACTTCAGTTGCTATGTGGTTATATTTTCAATGTAATCATTTGACTTGGGGCACCGCTCTTAAATTTTCATGTTCCTCATTCTAATTCTTTTAGTAAATTAGTTTTTAGTATCATACTTTAGGTAGTTTGAGTACAAAGGTTTCATGTCCAGTTGGGGTTTTTCAGAAATGTAAAGAACCGGGTTGGATTTGGAAGTTCAGGCCTGAGTCAACATCTCACTCGTTGGTGATCATGCAAGAACTTCTGTTGTTTTGATGCAGCGTACACTTCGGAGTTCAGCAGAAGAGGTGCAGAGAAAGACAAGACGGGGACACACGGGAAAAAGACAAAATCTCAACGTCAGTTTTCGGTTTGAGACGTCGAAGGTGACAAACCACGCAGGAACAATTGAGATTAGATGATAACAAAAGTTCAGTGGGTGAAGCTGGCAGAGAAAAGACGGCTGACAGGGAGTGATGCAATAGATGAATAGAGCGAGTATAAGGAGGAAGGAAGAGAGAGAGTGGTGCTAAACAAATGCAGTGTGAGGGAGAACGATGGTGCGATGCACGGTTGAGAGAAAGAAAGAGACAGGGTGGATGAGAACGTCAAAATAATGCAGAGCTTAGATGTAGAGGTATCATCATCCTGGCAGCCGGATGGCTGCGGTGCTGGAGCCGCGTGGTGACTTCCTGTTTGTCAGCAGCATACAGGAAGTAGGAGGCCCCTAGAGCATCGTGTGTGTGTGTGTGTGTGTGTGTGTGTGTGTGTGACTTAATATGAAGTGAGAGGCCGAGCTGTGTGAGGGGAAACGAGCAGATTTCGCTGTGAATTTAAATGTGTGTAATGTGCTTCATATATGGTTCATGGCGTTTAACCTGACCTAACCTTTAGGATCCTAGTGCAGCTGGTTCTTGTCACTACAAGGAACTTTTAACTGGTTAAGAAACCATTTCAGTAAAACACTGATGCCTGTATATGACCTCAGAAGTAAACAAGACTACCAGCAAGAAGATCGGCTATTTCTATCCTAGCAAAATTAGACCAAACGATTTTCGGCACGCAGTGCTCACCAGACACTGCGACCTGCAGTCGGTCTCTGCGGGTCGGACTGTCAGACCCTCTGCAGTAGAATGAGGGGTTTTCTAAAGGAAGTCTGGTGCTCTGAAACACTACTGCTTTAGTCCACAGGGACTCGTAGTGCCTTTAAGTTGATGTTGTAGAACTGATTTAATGAGCCTGTTGTTGATGCTCATGTCCTTTCCAACTAGAGAATGACGATCGTTAGGTTGATCACAAATATCACGAAACGAATTTGGCCTAAACATCATTTATGCATGCAAAAAAGAAAAGTTTTACTAAAATGGGTGATAGAGAAGTACCTAAATATCTACGCTTTATTCTTGTGTTTTGTGTGTACCAGGCTGTGCAGTTCAGATGGGGAAGTGCTATATCTGACACTTCTGATGTCAGTTATGGAGTTCAGCTGACTGTTCAACTTGTAAATAGATTCTTTTTTTGGGGGCTGATATATGCAGTTTGTGTTTCTGGGCATTGACACAGAACAGCAATGCAGCATCTTTCTCGCTCTGCACATTACACCAATGCATTGTGTGATAGTTGGTAATAAAAGGGTATCTGTCCTGAACTGTACATATATAGTGTGGTTTTTATAGGGAACTTGCAAGTTCCTGTCAGATGAAACATTTATTCAAAGTGTGTCGTTGTCTGTGAGCTCATTACCAGCTGTTGGAGTGATTACATTGCTGTTCATCAGATATTCTTAGCATTTTAATCATTTCTGTTCAGGCTACGTCTACTGTATCTGTACCGTCAGTCCCTCCAGGAAGTCACTTTATCGTGAACACACCCTGCAATAGTTGCAGGAATTTAAAATTGATTCAAATTTATTCCCCGGAATACCTCCTTGAAAAATGATCGAAATTGAAGAATGCTCTGCCTATTTTATCAACGACCGACCATTGATGCATACAAATAATCAATTTCAGAACCACAAAGTCAAGCCACAATTCCAACAGAGGAAAAGGGGCATACCGTCTCTTGACACTCTCCAATACATTTTCTCAAGGGTTGTTTTGAACGCCTCACCACTTGACGCCATCTTGGCTCTTACAGGAGCTAGAAAGTTCTGATTTGTTGAACAGGATGAAACCTGAGTGGAGCTGAGGTGTTGTGAGCAAGCGGCCACCACCATAGCAGAGTGTGATGGGCTGAGATCCCGTCAATCTAGAAAGAACAAAACATCTATATTCAGCCAAGGAATTCTGAAACATGTCACTGAGACACGTTTAAGGAAGTGAAATGAAATATTGTGACCACTACTTCCTGTGGACAAATTGTATTGACTTTGTTTACACAGAGAGAGGTTCATGGTTTTCTCAGTCGCTTCAACACAATAAAATGTTTCTCGCAACCTTTGAAGGCTTTACCGCTCATATTTAGGGACATTGACTAAATACAGTTTCACACTAAATAGCATGAGAACCACGAGGTTTTGTTTGAGAAGCTTTTTGTTGTGTGTGTGTGTGTGTGTGTGTGTGTGTGTGTGTGTGTGTGTGTGT
>NW_022280033.1:848148-857587 GCF_004355925.1 Anarrhichthys ocellatus
TGTGTGTGTGTGTGTGTGTGTGTGTGTGTGTGTGTGTGTGTGTGTGTGTGTGTGTGTGTGTTCTGTAGATGGAAAGATAACAGTGGTCCTGTGGACTAAAGTGGTAGTGTTTCTGAGTACCAGAGTCCCTTTAGAAACCTCTCATTCTGCAGCAGGGTCTGACGGGTCCAGCAATATGTCCTGGGTCTCCAGCAGCGTGGTGTCGGTCTTAGTCCCAGAGGGAACCAGAGGAGCAGAGAGGAGAAGCTCTGCTCCTGGAGGAGGAGGAGGAGGAGGAGACACTGCTGCCGGGATCTGGGTCTGTCCGTGGTGGACCGGTCTCTGCTGGAGGATCTGGGTCTGTCCACGGTGGACCGGTCTCTGCTGGAGCATCTGGGTCTGTCCACGGTGGACCGGTCTCTGCTGGAGGATCTGGGTCTGTCCACGGTGGACCGGTCTCTGCTGAGTCTGAGCTGAGTCTGAGTCTGAGCTGAAGGAGGTTCTGGTGAACCTGCATGAGTTCATCTGGTTTCACCAGAATTCGACCCGGTGGCTCCGATGACGAGCATTAAGAATAACTCTATAGAAACAGACCATCTTCTCTCTGATGGTCTCTTTACTGATGGAGGTCTTATCATATCAGTCTTAATCTGAGACTGTTTCATAAAGGTTGTGTTTGATGTTTCCTCCAGGGTGCAGCGTCCAGTGAACACAGAGTGAAGTGGAGAAAGGAAGATGCCACCCCCTCCTCCCCCACCACCCCCATGCCCTCCTCCCACCTTTGCTTCTGTAAGTCATTCTGTCCGTCTCTCTGCCCAGTTAGATCAGTAGCTGTCCTCCTGACCCTGCTCAGCAGAGACATCTTGTGGATAACTCGTATAATAACACATATAATATACAGTATATTCTCTTGTTTGGTCCGAGTGTTCTCCGCTCGCTGCCTGTTGTCTTTTTAATTCAGTTTTATCAAGACACTCTGTCATCCCCCTATACAGATGTAAATTGATTTAACACACAGTCCCTGTATGTGTTTGTGTTTCAGGCCAACACAGAGAAGCCAAATCTCAACCGCTCGGAGCAGCTTGGAAGGTCCGCTCTGCTTACTGACATCAGTAAAGGCTCCAAATTAAAGAAAACTGTTACCGTTGACCGCAGTGGACCTTTACTGGACAGTAAGTCAACAGCTTTTTTAAATTTATATGCACGTGTGTGTGTGTGTGTGTGTGTGTGTGTGTGTGTGCAACAAATCATTTAATATCTTTTGTTTATCTCCTTAGAACCTAAAGGAGGCGGCGGTGGTGGTGGTGGCGGCGGAGGAGGAGGAGGAGGAGGAGGAGGTGGAGGTGGTGGTGGAGGTTTTAGTGGAGGGGCTCCTGCTGGTTTAGGAGGCCTCTTTGCAGGAGGGATGCCAAAACTGAGGTCTGCAGGAAACAGTGGTAAAAATGGTAAAAAAACGTGATGTGACTGGATGTGATTGACTCTGGATGATGATATTAATAATAATGAACAACACAGAAACACCTCTGACATTTTGTCTCCCCTCCAGACTCAGGACCCAGCCGAGGACCCGTGCTCCCCCCAGGAGGTCGCTCTTGTGGTCCCACCCCCTTCGGTGGGGGTGGAGGCTCAACTGGGCCACCTAAACTCCCAGGAGCCCCTGCTGGTGGGCGTAGCAATGTCCCTGATCTTCCCAAGGGCCGGCCGAATTTCTCATCCAGACAAGACACTCCAGGAGGCCCGCCTCCTCCTGTACCCAGCACACCTCGACCCAACCAGGGCTTCCAGCCTCGTGGCGGGCTTCCTCCGTCACTCCCTGGAGGGCCCAGGCCCAGCCCGTCTTCTGGACCTCCACCTCCTAGTCTTCCACCAGGGAGGCACGGAGGATTCTCTGCACCTCCTCCTCCCTCAAACAGCAGCAGACCTTCCTTACCGCCTACTCCCGGAGGGAGGCCTCCACTTCCAGACGACCGACCCCCACCTCCACCTGTGGGTGGTCATCGCCCATCTATGCCCCGCGATGTGCCCCCTCCTCCTCCCTCCGTCAACTCCAAGCCTTCCTCCTCGGTGTCTTCCTCCTCCCCCGCATCTCGTCCCTCAGTCGGTGGGGGTGCGCCCCCTCTCCCGCCGGGCCGACCGGGCCCCCCTCCTCTCCCGCCCACCCCGGCTGGAGGGGACGACCACAGCACCCCTCGTCTGCCCCAAAGGAACCTGTCACTCAACAGGTACTGGTGAACTTCTATCTGTTTCTGCCATTAATCCATATTTCTTAAAAGTTAATGGATGCTCCATCTGGCTTTACATTCACAGCCTTATCTCTATTAACATGTGGCAGAGGAAGGCACATTTTATTTTAGTTTGTTCTTCAGAGCTGTAGTAACATTTCTAAAGCAAAGGCACCATGGTTCTCACTTCTTGATGCCGCCGGCGTCCTCGGCCGACCTTACTGTCTTTCAGAGGCTTTAGTGGGCTCAGTTTTAGCGCTAAGAGTGAATCTATTGGAACCAACCATGTCATGCTAGCTTAGCTGGAAGGAGGCTAAATAACGCTCTAAAGTTTGGCTACATTTTGGGGAGGGAAAAACTGGAATGGTCATATTCACAGGGGTCCCGTGACCTCTCATTGCAATATATTTGAATGAAAATGGGATCTATGTGTACCGCAAGTCTCCCTTTTCACAGACATGCTCACTGTAAACTAATCCCATGCAGATTAGTGCATGTCATGGTGTATTTGGATATCTCTGCATGCTGGGGTTTGTAAAATGCAATTCTTGAAGAAATCTCCAAAGTCTTTGATACTAAATCACAGCATGACTTTTTCTATGGCGTTCCTCAAGGTCTTGGTGTCTGAATGTGATATTTTGGAGGGAGTTTTGATGATTTACATCTCGACTGGGGAAAAAAAGGGCTGTGTGACAAATGGTATCAAACCAAAAACTGCTGCCACATCTTATGAGAGCTATGTAATAGGTCATGGGAATGGACTTCATACACTTCCATCATAATGCTCTAAACCCTTATACACTAAACTTTCAGCACACTGCTGAGCTGCATCTCAAATTCATCTTCAGTTCTCCATCTTTCAGATGTTCACCACTTCTTTGTGGCATTTAGAAGCAAGGTTGACCTGCTGTCTCCCCCTTAAATACCCCCCCCCTATTGATTTATTGTAAAGAATGGTGGAGTAAAGGAGGTCAGCTGCTCGTTTTCTTACCATACAAATTGTTTGGTGTAATATTCTGTTCCTCCTTGCCAGCCATGGTCCGCCTCCGCCACATGGTCGGATGGGATCTCTCCCTCCTCCACCCAACGAGAGACCGCCGTCTCTTGGAAGGAACCAGTCGTCCACACGCCCTGGTGAACAGCCTTGATTGATTGATTGATTGATTGAACAGTGGGTTACTGCTGTATACAAACCATATGAAAAAGACGAGCTGTAAATATTGGAGAGGAATGCAGGATCACTTTTCGTCAGCTTACATGTCAATTTTGATTTCTTCCTCCGAAGGGCCTCTTCCTCCCCTTCCTCCCTCAGGTCGTGGCGTGGGTGGGGGCAATGTGAGGTCATCACCCGCTCCGTCTCCTATTGGTCGGCCAGGCCTGGAGCTCCCTCGCGGGGGACCTGCTGGCGGTAGACCTCCCCTCCCTCCGGACCGGCCGGGGATCGGAGGGGCCCCTCCTCCTCCACCACCCATGGGTAACGGCTTCCAGAACTCTCACCACAACCAGATACAGGGTGAGTAAAATCCCTCAAGGTTTCCGTGAGTATTCATGTCATTTATAAATCCATGTTTGCAAGAGGTAACTTTAGAGGCAGATAATAAACTCTATGCCTTGCAGAGTCTTTTTCTCCCAGTTTCTACAATAGAAATTCGTTGCTCTCAGTGTTGTTTTTACCACATGAGTTCAGATGTGTTCAACTGTGGCAGAGGAACCCACTGGCCCAAGTTTGTGTTGTTTTTATCCCATTGAACCAAGGTTTGATTAGGAAGGCTGTGGATGAAAGAGGCGGCGCTCCTAAATGTCCCTCTCCAGAAAGATCTGACAGGTTTTAATCATATTTCATGAGTAGTGTGGTGCTTTTAAACAGATTTTAGACACAAATACTCTTTGAGGTGCTGGGTATCAAACCTATAAATTACTGACTGAAATCTGTTAATTCAGTAGTACAAGTTGTAACAGAATGGACTTTAAAAATGTTGCTCTTGTTTTTCTAAATGTATTTTGGAATAAGATATAGCTTACACATACTACACATACATTTTTTGAATTCATATATGCATTGGACTGTCAGTAAATGCGAGAGCCTTTGTCATTTGGATTCGGAACTGATGTAAAAATTTTATTTTTGTGCCAAATTGATATTATCAGAAACATTTCCCAACGCAATTTACTTTCTTCCCCCGAGTTCTCCTCAAGTTTCTCTGCACCGGTTCACTCCTGTTACCAGAGTAACCTATTGACCTTTATTTATGTTATTTATCTTTGTTGTCGGTTTTGTCGGTGTGATGGAGACGGACCCACTGACCTCCATCTCTTTTTAAAAACAGACGAGTGGGAGTGTCGCTTCACATTCCATCCGGTGTCGGACCTTCCTCCTCCTGAGCCCTACGTGCCCTTCCAGAAGACCTACCCCAGCAAGCTCGGCAAGACTGACGGCAAAGGTCAGTGTCCGACACACACACACACACACACACACACACACACACAGTCGTGTTTTCATAAGTTTTGGGGACATCACATTGACTTATAGTACATTCATTTCCTGGAGACTTATCCTAACCGCTTCCAGCCTAATCCTAAACCCTTACCCTAACCCTACACCAAGACCACCAAGAACAAACACAAAACTTTTATCTCCAAAATTTAGGAGCTAAGAAACAGCCCGATCATGTTATCTATCATGCAGTCTTTCTGAAGTTTCTACAGCTGGTCTGTGAAACAGTGCCACCTGGTGGAAGATAATTACATCTCCTCCGTGTCTTTGCTTCTTTCCAGGTTCTGGTAAAAAGGAGAGAGGAGCTCCCCCTCTTCCTCCTTTACCCAGGTGAAGAAGAGGAGGCAGCAAACACAGCCCCTGGGACTACTTTCTCTCTTTCCCTCCCTGGCTCTCTCACTTTCTCTCTCTGTCTGTTGCGCTCATTGGGCCTCATGCAAGAACAACTCCTACGAACAGATCCGTTCTCAAGTGGCTCCTACGAGTGATTTAGGAGAACTTCTTCACCAATTTGAATTTCCTCTTAGGTACGAATATATCTCACGAGAGCTCCAGACCCGTCGTAGGACTCATCTGCTGTTATTTAAGTCTACGTTTTTCACTAATGAGTTGTATGTTTCTTAACTTTTAAGCAATTTTGAGTGTGAAAACCACACAGGACATTATGCTGTTTGAATTATTGGCTAATATAATTCTAAATATATTCATAAAGCATGACAATATCACCATTCATTAAAATTGAGGCTATTGTATATCAATATAAACATCTTAAATTATTTGACCCACTCCCGTTGCAGTCATCCATGGCCTTGCTTTAGTGAGACGTTTCCTGCTGCTGACACTGTTAAACATTCTAGACTTTTCTTTATGGAAACAAGACATATTGGGCAGAACACGTGGCCATATATATATATAATTTGGTGTTGGTGTGGTATTGGGGCGTTACTTATGTCCATTTACAGTACTCATGAATGCATGTTCGTCTACGCACAGGTGGCATTCATCATGTTTACACAGTACGAGAAAGTCAAGATAACAACACAAAGATGTTCTTGCATGAGGCCCGATGTGCTTTTTACCCGCGGCATGTGGTTTCATCTGTGGACTGCAACGAGTGAGATGGACCTGAAGTATGGTTGACCAAGTAAAAATAAAAAAGAATGTGGAGTTTACATCACGTGCCTCTGTAGCAGCACAGACCAAAGCCTGTTCATACTCCGGTACACTGTGTTCAGATAGAAAGAAACAACACAGTTGGACCTCCTTTTAGGCACTTTGAAAAAAAAATGTGTTTTACAACCATGCTGTTGCTGGACGATACTTTATTGACCTGGTTGCTGTGAGACAGTATTTTCATGAACCTTAATCCACTTTGACTTCCATCAACTAACTTGTTCACCCTTTTGCTTACTGTGGTTGATTTATTCCATATTTTGCTTGCTAGATATTATATTTTACCAACCAGCTTCACCTTTTATACAATAATACAAACTCTGACTTGACAAACACACCAGCATTGGGCATGTAGCATGTGTGACTTTCCCCAGACAGCGTTCGGTAAAGATAAATCAACATGTTATGGCAATAATATTGTCAAGTGCCAGTTCCTCTGCAGGGCTTATAATGCAACCACTCAGCTTGCTCAAGTGTGTTGACAAGTTTGTCTTTTTTTTCTTTCTGCTGTTTCCCATCGTGCCTATTTTTTCTATTCAGGATTGTATATTCAGGCTGCTTCAAAGAATTAAGGGAATAAGCCTTTTGTGCCTTAAATTATGTGTGTGTGTGTGTGTGTGTGTGTGTGTGTGTGTGTGTGTGTGTTTGTTCAGCTGGATTGGATCACCTCTGCTGATGTAAAATGAAGCAATACAGCCACAATATGTAGAATACTCAGTGTAGCAAAGTGTCGACACACAGACAGACACGCAACCAAACTGAAAAATGGCCACAACCTCTTGCCACCGCTCCATAACCGCATCAGGTGACACACAGTTGTGTTTTTAATTTGCCAAAGCCACATTGTGCCTTCACAGTACGTGTGCATCTACATCCGTGTGTTTCTGTTGGAGCCACTGATCGGTACTTTTCATTTGACTGTTAAATGTGACGGGACATTTGATGTTTATGATTGAGATGTTTTTGTGGGATGGACGTGATTGTTAATTTTTGCTGTTTCGCTTAAAACTGCGTTGACTTACCATGAAGGACCTGTGTATGTATCTGTATGATTTAATCAGGAGGTATGGAAGGACTGCGTTATTTTAAGTTATATTTCTGTGCAGTATTATGTTGTTTTTTTGGCTTCCCAGCACGGCTTTGAATGGCCTTTTGTATGCGTGATGTGTTATTATCATGTGTCGGTCAAAGAAACGTTTTCTTAAAGACAATCATACGGAAGTAAACATATTTACATCAATAAATAAAAATGCTTTAAGATGCTTAGTGTGCTTTACCTGCAGTGATGTGCATTTATTGGGATACACAGATGCTTACAGTCATTTCATCACAAACAAGCGGATGAAGCGATTTATTATGTATTATCATAGAAACAATATGCATCATTTACATGTTTGTGCAATAAAGTCAAGAAGGAACCGTGTGTCATGATATATAGGACATCGGGATGTCGGCTATTATGTTATATCATAATATGATTTAGCTTATCTGATGTAGAACTTTCACTAGTCAACAATCTCTTATGATCATTTCTTCTTGGAGTAGTGGAGTTGCTGTAGGTTTTTAATAGACTGCAGCGGGATTTGCCCACAAATTTAAGGAAACACAAATGAGTCCTCAGATACTCAAATACATCAATGTTTGCCTGTGAAGCAACTACAATAGATGCATTTTGGTTGTGTAATATTTATATGATTTAGTATTTATTAAGGTATCTAGTGGAACACTTGTGGAGTTCCTCTATAGAGTACAGGCTTGATCTTTGATGTCAATGTTCTCAAAATAATCTAAAAATGTCTGAAGCTTAAAATTTGAAAATGACTGGTTTTGTCTCACCAGGTTATATTATGTCATATATCAAAACAAGATATTAGTGTGATGTTAATGATTAGAAATGTTAGTAAAATATGATATAGAATAGAGGACAGAAAGGACACATTTGGACATTTCTGTTTGAGTGAAAAACAATGGCGTCTTTTTGTTGATGAAGCTTCAAGCTTTTTAGAATTGTTTGCATTTTGTGTGTATCGAATGCACAAGAAACACTTTAGCAGCAATCCAGTGAAAGTTTCCCCACAGTCCTAAAACTGGAGCTCAATTATTTACTGCATGGCTGTGAGTGTCACAGTGAATCATGTTTACATGTCATTACAGGAGGTAAAGTTTTAGAGGTATTGGGGACAATGGAGCTGTGATGGCCGAGTGGTTAAGGCGTTGTATTCGAAATCCAATGGGGTATCCCCGCGCAGGTTCAAATCCTGCTCACAGCGTCATTCTTTGATTAAGATGATAAAATAACGCAGTTTGCCCTTTGCCATCTACCTGCAAAAAAAACCTGGTATCTGACATCAATGACATATTCATACAAAAACAAACGTATGACACCAAACCTGTGATGCAAAAGTTAAGAGGAAAAACTTATCAATGGTCATAATATCAAATAAAACATATTAAGAATGGGCAGATTATCATAGGCAGATAGGATAAAAAACCCCTTCATTTATTTGAGGCATTTATTTCTTCATTAAAGTGATACAATATGACTGTATTTAAACCTTCGTTAGTTTGGTATTCATGTTGAAGCTGTTACGCTTCTGTAAAACACATAATAAGGTCCAAAGATCATGATCATTACCCTCATCACATGAATGCAGCATCGCAGGCTTTTATCCAATCACAGTAGGAGTCTGAAGCGTAAACTCGGCGATGATTGGCTGAATTGTCTGTCAGTCATTGTATTAGGGCGTCACCACCCAACAGTTGGAGTGTGAAGTGCAGCTCGTCGATGATTGGCTGGATCGTCCGTCAGTCATTGTATTAGGGCGTCACCACTCGCTGCAGCTGCCAGATTCAGAAGCAGCACAACACGGGCTTGTTTGAACAGCAGGACAGATGAATGTCGTTTATTTCCGAGCAGAGGTGGTTTTCTAAGTAACAGAGGTAAGCGCCACGTTTCTAGACAAGTCATTTATAATAATATATTAATGCCAGATGTTCAACTAACGGTCCTAAATCACCTGATGTTTTTAGCACGCGCCTAGCTAACGGTGTTGTCATGAGAGAGCGGTTAGCTTCTTTGGCTTTTTAACGTGATAACACTTAGTTTACCTGTACTAGAGTGTCGTCAGATAGAAGACATGTGTTGTCATTGAGTGAAGCGTGTTGACGTGACTGTGCTAACGGTAACGCTCATTGACAGGGGCGTATAACGTTAGCCAGGGGTCCAGGGCACCTTTCTCCTTTACTATTAGAATAATCAGTCTTCTGATCTATGGGTTTGTTTGCGTGTGTGTCTAGCGGTTTGCGTCCGAGTCTGATTGTTTGTATAGTTAGCAGGTAAGTTATGTACTATTCTGTTTGTGGGTAACATATAACATGCAACCTATATAAACTGAAAATAAAAAGACAGAAAGAATAATCAGTCTTATTATGGGTTCCCTCCAGTGGGACAACATACTAATTTAAGCCCCCACTTTATTATTTAGGTAGGTGGGTAGATGGATGGATGGATGGGTAGGCAGATGGGTGGATGGATGGATAGGTAGGTAGGTAGATGGATGGATGGATGGAT
>NW_022280033.1:867587-890087 GCF_004355925.1 Anarrhichthys ocellatus
GTGTGTATATATGCACAGGTGTGTTGTAGGTGATGAACAAGCCATAGCAAGTGTAACACACATCAACACCATCACCCTCTTTCTGTCGCCTGTGCAGGTGTTGAAGAACCCAATAGTGTTCATGGTGATAATAGGAATCATCTCCCACTTTGCTCTGGGCCAGCACATCCCCGCTGTGCTGGCAGAGTTCATCGATGGCTTGGCGAACTCGTTCGGAGGGGCGGCCTTGTTTTACCTCGGACTCACTATGGTAGTTGGGTTTTCTTCAGTCTTTTGTACCGTCTTGCTTTAAGCCTTTCTGTACATTTAACGTAATCATATTTCATTTTGATTGACGACTGTAAATTCAGTGTTTTTTTACCGAAGTATAATTTGATTTCAACTGTTTTGAAGCCTGTGTAGACATGGAGGATAACATTAAAGTTGAGTCATGTTTCTGTTTCTTCGGCAGGTCGGACAGCTTAGAAAACTAACCAGAGACACGGGAGTGGCCTTGATTCTACTCATCACAGCCAAACTGTAAGGGGGGCTGAGATGGTGTGTGTGTGTGATTATATGATGTGGGAGTGGCCTACTTGCAGTATAATGTATATAACTAAATATTGTTTTATAGTATATTTTTTTCCTATATTTAGGTATAGTACATACATGAAGCAGGAAGATGTAATAATCAATGCCACCACTAGCTACAGCATCAACAAGGACTCTTTCTTTGGCACTTGCTGCTGTTTCTCTTTTCCCAATTTCTTTATTCTGAATATCATAATCCCTCTGAGTTGATTGGAGGATAATTGAGATCACCTGTTGCGTAGAGATTGGCGACATGTTGCCATACACACAATAATGAATAAAGTATCTTCTCTTCTATAAGCAAACATCTAAATAACACATTCATTTAATGGAATACACAACTGTAACTACAGTCAGATCTACTTGTGCTCAGTAATATTATAAGGCTTTTAATTTACCAATTTACAGTCTATCATTTATTGCCAGTTGTCCTTCCTGCACTTGTCAGCTGTTGCTTTAAGCCTGGATTATGACTTTGATAAATCTTTAGCTTCTTTGTATTTGTGTAATCTTACTTTATGGTCCGTGCACCGAGCTTTGATTGGCTAGTAGGGAATTATTTTATACGGATTGATCTCTTATCTGGAACATGATCAGCTCCGTAGTTCCGTACCTTTTGTGAGAAGTGAACCACCGTCATGGCTCTGAGATCCCGGGGTTAACCCTGTAGTTTCCTTGCTCACCGTAGAACGGGCCTCTGGTCTTTGATGACGTGTCCTGGTTTATGTTTCTGTCTCTCTCTCCAGCCTGGTGATGCCGCTGGTCTGTAAAGACATGGTGGATATTCTGGACGTAGGAGTGAACAGCACCAGTGCCAACCACACCAGTTTGTCTAACTTTGCGTTCCTGTATGGAGTCTTCCCGACCGCACCTAGTGTGGCCATCTATGCTGCACACTACAACATCGAGCTAGAGGTGGTAAGCGCCGCTGATGTAGGGATCCCACTTCAAACAGCAGCTTGTAAGAAATTAGTTTTATTCAATACTGAAGCAACAAAACAATATTTTAAACATTAAAATAAATAGAAGAGGTTTACGAACAATCCCAGCAGTTTAAATCAGTTCTAGAACAAGAAGAACCCCTGACTTTAAAACCTTTTTTTAAGCTATGAAACATGTCTGGAAGTGTGTTGACTTCATCAGGGTGTGTCAAAATAACAAGGCAAATATCCTGGTCAAGTCACATGACAAGAATAAGTCACAAAACAAACACACAAGCCAAGAAAATTACTATTTCGTATTAGTAATCTGCCATTTAACAGTTTTAACTGTATACTCAATAATCTTATTGTGACAATTGTTAGTGTTATTATTAGTTTTATCAGGGAAAACGTATTGATTTTTGTTAATTAAACTATCTGAAGGTGATCATTTCCAATTCTCTTGAGTGAATTTCCAAATGAATATTGTCAGATCCAACTCTGTGCACATAAAACACCCTGTATCCAGTGTTCATGCTACGCTGTCAGTAAGTGGTGTCGTCCTCTCCGTCTTGTCTTTAGGTGACATCAGGAATGGTGATCAGTACGTTTCTGTCTGCACCCATCATGTACGTGTCGGCCTGGTTATTAACGATCCCTCTGATGGACCCGACCCCCCTAGTGACAGAGCTTGAAAACGTCAGCTTCAACATCAGCATCGTCAGCCTCGTAGCTCTAGTATGTACGCAGATATAGATCTGAGATATATTAGAGCTGTTTGTCAGACAGATAATGAATAATATAAAAGGTGAGATCATGTGACATCTCTTCTCTCAGGTGTGGACCATCGTGGTGATGCTGCTGAGCAGGAAATTTAACAGACTTCCTCACCTCTTTGCCTTAAATCTCTTCCTGGCTCAGGTCAGTCACAGCTGATCTAAAGCTTTAGAACTTCTCATTGATTTAAAGTGTTGTTGATCGTGTGCTTCACCTGTGATCTATCCAGGAACTGTTCATGAAGCACTTTGGCTCTTCATATTCACTTCTCTGTTCTTAACCTATTGTACTCCACTCTAGTTTTTGGTGTGTGTCAGTATGATCCTGTGGAACGTCTTGGTGAAACAAGACGACAATCTGCTCGGCAAGATTCTCACCTTCACTCTGCTCTATGGGTCTCTGTACAGCACCTACATTTGGACGGGTAAGTGCATTAGTAAGCAGTCAGATTCTGTCAATTATACCTTTTTCCACCAGAATTAGCGTTTATACGCAGGTTCTGTGAACACAGGTCCTTTCCCTAAAAAGGATTTCTTTAAATTGGACACAAGCGTCCACTTAGACACAAGTATGAACTGATTCAGAGCTTGGTGGTCAGAACACGGTTTTTGCCCTATGTCAAGAAATAATACGCTAATTATGACAATTGTACACAAATATCTACAAGGAAAAATGATGAACTGCCTCTCGGTTGGCATCAAACTGCGAGGCAGTAATTCTAGTTTGTCTGTTAACTATTCGGTCTCTCTTCAAACTCCATGCCTACTAATTTGGGACGACGTTCGAGCCGCTCGGACCGAGAACGATGTCATTTTGTGAGGGGACAAAAATGAGTGCGTCTAATCGGGTGTCGTGTAAATACCTGTGACTACTGCGGAGTCATTTGTCCCGGGACTGAATGCCGATTGTAACTTTAGTGCTTGTATGTGAGTGTTTTGCTCTGTTTTTCAGGTTTAATCCCTCTGTGTCTGGCTCTGACTAACAGAGATGATCTGCTGAGACTCCGACCGGGAGTATTCATGATTTTGGGTTGGGGGTAAGTCGGCACACTCAGGAACTTTAAAGCTTTTAATGTTTGTATGATAAGCTTGTTACAAATCAGCAGATCGGCTTTGTGGATCTTTGCATCCAAAATCTGTTTTAAACAAAAATGTACTTTGGCTCAGTTGAAGTACTAGAACGAGGTCTCAGATATTATCAAACACATAGAGTGTGTGTGTGTGTGTGTGTGTGTGTGTGTGTGTCTGTCTCTGTCTAGGGTTCCCTTCCTGACGGTCGGAGGTCTTCTGATATCAGGAGAGAGGACTGATACCATAGATTCTGCCTTCTTCTACGGCAGAGCTCAGGTTAGAGTTCTGTTTTTCACTCTGTGCTGTTTCTCTTGTCTCCTCAGCTCTGACTTAGTCTGTTTAGTTCCTATTTAAATCTAATATTTATAAATTAGATCTAAATCCAATACATGACTCAAAGTTGAGTACTTCTTCACATATCCTCTCTTTCTCCAGATCATCAGCACAGCAGTGGTGCTTGCAGTCAGCCTGGTGCTCGGTGCGATATCTCTGATGGGTCTCAGCCAGGGGGACAGGGAGCAGAGCGGCTACCAGGCCCTGAACAGAGCTGCTGTGATGGGCATCAGTGACGAGCTGAGGACCCCTGGTGGCCTGGAGGAACAACAACAACAGCCACAGATGGCAAATTCACCTGCCGGCAGCATCAACTCAGGTAGTGCTTACCTGTGCTAATACAGACGAAAGTAACATTTACCTGAATGAAACAAGGGGAAATATGAGTCCATTACTTGGACCAGATGATGTGTGTGTATGTATATATATGTATATATATGTGTGTGTACTGTCTGTTGTGTTGGCAGACCTCCACAGCTTCTCTCCTCTCCAGCCGATACCTGACATGATAGCCAGCACGCAGAGGGAGCACACCAACAGCACAGGTAACACAACTGTGATCAGTACTTTCCATCTAGCGAATGTCCATTTTGACATTGTGTTTGCATGGTGGATGTGGAGTAAAGATATTCTATATATATTTTATTCAATTTCAAAAAGATAGAGATGGAATAAAGATTGAAAAAAATGAAAGAAAATAGTAAATATCTATGCTCTGTTTTATGTTAAAGAGGAAACGAAACGGAAGGAAATTTCTGTATTTTCTTCTAGAACATAAAAAGGCTGTTTTGTGCAGTTGAGTTAAGATCTGCTGTCTGTCAGTAATGTATCTAAACCAAAGCAAGACAGCAGCAATAGTCTGTTTAACAAAATTGAGAAACTTGGCATCCTCACAAAGCTCCCCGAGGCACATTTGTGATATCGGGGATATCTTGGATGTCTCCAATCACCCTGGAATTTAACGCTTGTCTTTTCCCCTCCAGGCCACAGTGGGGCGCTGTGTGATGGGCGGCGGCGGCAGCAGCAGCAGCAGCAGCAGCAGGGTTCTTCCTCGTCTGAGCAGCCGCTGAACTTGCCGCCACCCGGGCTTCAGCCCACCGATGATAAACAGACAGTCAGACACGTTCTGCTCTGTCTGCTGCTCTTTGTCAGCCTGCTGGCGGTGAGGACAGAAGTGTGTGTGTGTGTGTGTGTGTGTGTGCGCCTGCATGTGTGTGTGTGCGCCTGCGTGTGTGTGTCTGTGCGCCTGCGTGTGTGCGTGTGTCTGCGTGTGTGTCAAAAGAATGTTTTTTACGTTGTCACTGAAAATATGATATCTACAGGCCACATGACTGGAATGCGACTTTAATCATGTGAGTGATGAAATTAGACGGTCTTAGTATTACAGAAGTACTATACCTAGTTATCTATCAGATCCCTTGTTGTCCTGTGTTCCTTCTCCACCCTGAGATCCTCGGATGTGTCGTTCCTTGTTGTACCAAGATCCAGATTGTTACATAGACGTGATGGAACCTTAGCAGTGAGGGGTCCTCGACTGTAGAATGATTACCTGAGGAGATCAGGGCTGCAGACTTTAATATCAGTTTTGGTTTACTGGACTAATGTGTATAAACTCTATTTGGGATAAACGTCCTGTTGTCTGGTTGTTTTTCTTCTCTCTGTGTAGAACCTGTCCAGCTGTCTGTGGTGGCTGTTCAACAAGGACCCAGGAAGACTTTACCTCGAGCTGCAGTTCTTCTGTGCCGTGGCCAACTATGGACAGGTACCACTGAGTGTAGTGTGTTAAATGTGTAAACATGAGTGCAAAAATAGTATTCCTAGTCTTCCTCTTTGTCCCAGGGTTTCCTGTCCTTTGGGATCTTTGGTCTGGACAGACACCTCATCATCCTGCCCTTCAAGAAGAGGTGAGGGAGACTCTCATTCATGGTTTCTAGATTCATCTGAGATCAAATGAGGAACACAGAAGTGCGTGTGCGTGTGTGTGCGTGTGTGTGTGCGTGTGCGTGTGCGCGCGTGTGTCAGGTTGCTCTGGCTGTGGCAGGGCAGGGACGGTGAGGACGTGAGTCCCTCAGGTGTACCAGAGGAGGTCAGACTCACCTGCACCCAGTTCGTCCGCTACCACAAAGACCAGTGTGTACAGGACATAGTGCACACGCGCAGGTACGAGGTTGTGTGTGTGTCATATACAGTACATGGAGCATGGAGATTGTATTCCAGATTTAATTAGTTCTGTTTTGGGTCAGAACTGCTTGGCTGTGTCCCTGTTCATTTCCACATTATTACTGTTGTTATTATTTAGTTTCCGTTTGATTTTTCTCTGCGTGCTCTCTGCATGTTATTTATCCGTCTTGCTGCAGCTACTGAGGTTCTTTATCCTCCGACTAGTTCTTGTGTTTGAAGCAAAGTCTGCATGTTGCACCTTTCACCACGGTTTGCAGTACATGTATGAATTATTATATCAAAGACACATTAGCTGTGACTGCTGCTGTCACCGTGCAACTATAGTAATAGTCTAATTCTTAAGAACAGAAAAGAGATTATTTAGATTGTTTCCCTTGTTTACTTATTAGCAGTAAGATAAATGTTGAATATGAAATGTAGCCACTAAAAACGTCTGCTAACGAAAACACTTTGTTTGTGGATGTTCATGAGTCCTGGGTGCTTTTCTTTTCTTTCATTCTAACACATTATTTCTATTCCTTTCTCCTCTTTTTGTTTGTAATCCTCATGCTTTCCTTTCTTCCCCTCATGTTTCCTTTTATTCCTCCCTGCTTCCCTGTGCCTGCCCTCTTTATCTCCCTTCCCCTATCACTCCAAAGTGGCTCAGGGGAGAGTGTGAGCGCTTCGACAGGTGAATCCTTCCTCTGATAATGACAGGTTCGGAGGAGAAGGAGGACTAGAGGAGGAGAACGGGGCCTTGGGACATCCCCTCTCCTACGAGCCCCGGTACCTACACCCGCATCAGGAGCGACTAAACCACGAGCCGCACAATCTGCGCCAGATTCACCGATCTCCTGATCCGGATGAGTCCCCCGGTCGGTGTTGGCTTCCATCCCGACCCCGGCTGGAGCCTGACAATGAAAACCAAGCACATATTTCCCACCATGACTCCCCAGATGAGCAGATTCCCCAGCTGCAGCCTGACCAAGCTCATGACCCAACTACTCCTCACCAGCGTGGTCCTGCTTCGACCCCACCCCATCCCCATCAACACCACCGGCCCCGTTTTGAAAGTGTGTTTCTGGGCAGTGACTTGGTGGACTGGCTGGTTGAGCGAGGCCTGTGCGCTGGGCGAGCCGAGGCCCGACTGTACGGCGTTCGCCTCCAGCAGGGAGGAGTGTTGGATCACCAGACGGGTCGGCACAGCTTCAAGGAGGAACCATCGCTGCTGTACCACTTCACATGGGGGAGAGAGGGGGAGTGGTCCCAGATCATGTGAGAGGAAGGGAGGCGGAGGAGGTGGTACATTCTGGAGGTGGGTTTGCTTTGAGTGACCAGCTATTCATGGTCTGTAGCCGCTCGCATGTCCGCTCCGGCTTCACGCTGTCGCCAAAATTCCAGCTGATGAGAGGCTTCATTTGCAGTTCCTTGGAAAATACAAAACCGGTGACATGAGAGCTGTGACGCACATGAAAGTACAAAGTGATGCTCGGGGTCGTGGAGACGAGGAAGAGGCGGAAACAAGCGCTCCCTGCTGGTACTTCTCCTGGTTCCCGACCACGTCTTTTAACCTTTTGGTTGAAATGTTCTCCTCACCTGAGCCGGCTTTGATCATTAGCTTCTTGACTTTAGTCACCTGGAGATGTAAATCTTGATTTGTTTTTTTCCTGTGTGCCAACTTAACATTTTCAAGTTTCCATCCATCAGCCTTCCATCCTCGCATATCGTGTTATTTATGTGACCAGAGCAGCGCGGTAAACTGATGGTACTGTCTGTGTTGCTCTTAGCCAATGAGCTGCAGGGCTGCTCACTGAGAGCCAATGGCGTTCTCGGCTGCTCGCTATGTTTCCCTTCAGACATGAGATCATCTGGGACCTTCCTGTTATTTCACTATTTGATATTTTGCACGTTGCGTCTTTGAACCGCTCTGGTCTACGTTGACTACTTGCATGACACCGAGCAGCTCAGACTTCTGCTCAGCACTGAACCTCCTGCACTGACTGTTTCTTTTTTAAAATTATGCAACTCACTGGACTCGCTCGTCTTGTGACGATGCTGTGGAAGATGTTTGTTATCTTTACATTGTTTGATTGTGTTGGAACGTTTGTTTTGGACTGATTGTGGTCTTCACCACTAAATGGTTTTGGGGGATTTAAACATATGCCTGTCCTGTTCATAAACTGATGAAATTAAGTTTATTAAAACCTCAAGTGTGTAGTTAAAGTAATACTTCACCCTTAAAATGATCATTTGTATATCAGTTACTCTCTCCATGAGGACACTTTCTCTCACGCCTCCACGGTGAACAAAGAATCTGAAAATGGAGAAAATCTCACACAACTCGTGCAGTATAATCAAAATGTATTTGTTCAGTTCTCACTTCTTCCCAAAAACATGCAAAACCTTCCACGACACCCACGAGCGCTGCAAGTCTGCATGAGACGATGGAGGAGGAAGTCTTTTAAAATGTTTGTAAAGTCATGAGCACACGACTGGATAAATGACTCTGATTATTCTGCACCAGTTGTGGGAGAGTTTGTAAACGGATGTTTTAATTTAGTTCTGCTGTTTTGAAACACGGCCTCCATTTACTTCAATTCATCAAGACTTGTTCTCTTCTCTTGAGGATCAACGGAAGCACGGGTACACACATGAAGATTGTGGAGCTGAAGTATTCCTTTAACTCGGACGTTTAAGGAATTCAACAGAGACCGTTATCTAAAACAAACCCATTTAAATGTGTTGTATCATCGTGTTACGCTTTGATAAGATTACAGTCCTAAACTCTTCTAATGAACACACAACTGACTTCAAGTTTATTATGCTGTAGTTCATTAACACTAATGAGCTGTTAACAGACTGTTTGGCTCCACTGAGCGACTAACTCCACCACACATATTGTTGGCCTGCTGATCTGTGATATTGTTTCTATGGGTTGTAGAGGAAGTGAGGATGGTGATGCATGAGCAGGGTAAACACCACTAATGTGACCTGATACTTTCACCTGAAGCATGATGGCCAAAGAAATAATGTTCTTCTGGAACCCTCTTCTTCATCACAAACATCTAAAGTGCAGATCTGTGCGTCTTCTGCCAACTGACACCACATTGAGGTTCATGCAGATCACATCAGGTCCTCTTGTTGAGAGAGAGAGAGAGAGAGAGAGAGAGAGAGAGAGAGAGACTGGATGTTTTAAGTGTGTTGCTGTAACGACTGTGTGGTCACCAATAAACTACTGTTTGCATCCAAAAGCCCACGTTTCTCTTCGTCACCACACAATTATTGATTCTGATTCAAACAGACATTACAGGTTTTATTACATAATGCACACGATGTACAGGTCGGTTTGTTTTCCTTGAACTTTTTTTGGTCAAAGAAGAAGAGAACTAAAATCTTGACCTGCGCTAAGCCCTTTAAAACTTTAAGCAACATTGTCAACAACACATTTATTTTACTCTGGACTGTGCTCACCAAGGTTCATCCTGAAATGCGTCTAAATAATACAGAAGATGACAAATCTTCTGTCAAAGACGTCGGTTTCAGACTGTTTCTACATTTTTTTTTTAATAAGAATCTACAATTTAAGATTTATCTATAAACTCTTTGCCCTGAAAAATACGGATTAAAAAAAATAAATAGTACAATTTCAAACTTTCAACAGTTACACTGATAGCAACAGACTTAAAGTGGTCAATCTCAAAGATTTTCATTTGAATAAATGTTGAATCACTAATCGATTGACGAATGAGGTCACACTTGATTGTTGACTTTTCATGTGAAGGAGCCACAGGAAATGCAACGTTTGTCAGTGAGCTTCTTGCTGCTGCCGCCTGATGCCGTCCTCTCTCTGGGCTCCGCAGCTCCTCTCCAACCAGCCTCTAGTTCAGTCTCTAGTTCAGCCTCTAGTTCAGTCTCTAGTTCAGCCTCTAGTTCAGCCTCTAGTTGAGCTAAAGCATTTAACTTCCACTGGCTTAACACGTCCATCCACATAGTATCTACTGTAAAGCCCTGGATTGTCTGAGCTCAGTGAAGCAGTGAGGTAGTGAACTCCCCTCAGGTGAAGTCGAGGTGCTCGTGAGAAGAAAACAATAAGAAGCCTGCCTAGCAGCAAGTCTGCAGCAGAAGCCATGTGACCAAATTACAGTTTGTCGGGGTTCAAATTTCATTTGGTCTTCGCTTTGTTGAGACCATCATGAGAAGATCACACCTGACGTGTCCTCTGTGAATGCAGCCACAGCTACATTAAGACGTGTGTAAGTGCTTTAAGACAAGAAGAGAGACGGAGACACGCTCAATCTTTAGACTTTTTAAAAGTCCAAATGTGCTAAAACGTCTTTCCGAGCAAATCCCGGCTTCAAACGCTGAGTAAACATATGTGAGGAGGAGAGACGTTAATGTCCAGCTGGTCAATTGACTGATCTCCATACTGCACCGAGAAAATCACTTTCAAGCTCGAGTGGTAACTTGGCTCTGGACAGGAGGTCAGAATTTACAACTGTAGTCACGATGGACGGAGAGAGAAAGGCAGAAACGCAACATGACGCACAGCAGACGATTAAAGCGGGCGACTGCATGATGGGCAGCCTTCAGTGGATGGAGACCGACAGAACGACCGCAGCCAACCATCCACCGAAATTGAACATATAGTTAGTCATGTTTCGGGGTCATTCCTCAGGGTTAAATCATTAAAAAGCCAATTTTTAAAATGTCTTAAGTCAAGACGATCGGAGTGATTTCCTTGAATGTGCTGTAACATCGATCATCACAGTATTTACCCCGAGGACAACAGCGATAGGGCAAATTAACTTATATCAATGTGAGTTAAGGAATTTAAAAAGATTTCCCTAAACCTTTAACTTTGTGTAACACCATGTAGCCTTAAAGCCCGGTGCAACATGACCCGAGGACATTCCCAAACTTTCAGAACCGCTCATACTGCGAGTATGATGAGCCGTTTGGGGTGACCTGACAGACAATCACGAGGCCCAAGTGAAGAGAGTTTTCTCTCCATCTCAATTCTTCTGACGTCGTGTTTGTTTGAGAATCCCAAAGCACGACATGTTCCTTAGACGGTGATCCCAGAATCACCGTCTCTTGACTTCAGCCCAGCTGGGTCCGTTACTGTCCATGCCGTCCATCTTGAGGTGAGCTTCGCTGTACCGCTTGATCAGCGCTCCAGGGAGGAGAGCCATGAGGGCGATGGCCAGGAGCTGGGCCAGCGTCCCCCAGGAGAAGATATCGTCCAGAGAGGAGATCTCGGAGAGGATGGAGCCCGTACGAACGCAGATGAAGTTGTAGGGGATCAAACCTGGAGGAGGAGAAAACAGCCGAGTCATCAGTGTTTGGAGTGTGATTTTAAGTGTGTGTGTGTGAATGTGTGTGTGGAGTCTCACCTATGAACACAGAGAAGAAGAAAATGGGCATGGGGATGTTGAGGACGGGACAGGTGATGTTAAGGAACCAGTTAGGAGTCATAGGGAAGAAACGGAGGAACAGGAGGAAGAAGAACAAACTGCTGCGGTTTTCCTCCACCTGACGGAGGGAGGGAGAGAAGAAAGCAGGAACAGAGAGTCTGCAAGGTTTCCTCAAATTAGGAAGTAAAAAATATTCTAAATAATATTTCAATTTTTCACTTATTTGGCCTTTACTGTTTACATCGTTTTTATTACAATCATAAATCTTTAAAATCACAACCAAAATGTAGTTTTTTACTAACCTGAGGAAGAAAACTTTTTCTTCCCACTGGTATAAAATATATATGTATTTTAAATTATAAATTCATATTAGCAAGTCGGAGAGGTCAGGAGGTAAGAGGATTAAAGAGAAAAGAAGTTGAAAAAGTTTTGTCTTTCAAATCCCTGAGGCCAAAAAAATGACTTCCATAAAGTTTATAAAATACTTGCATTCACCAACGTATGCAAACGAAATGCAAACATACCGTGAGCGTGTTAACGTGGCGAGCACGTTAGCACGCTCACGTTAGCGTTGCCGCCATCATGACTCTCGGAAGGGGAGACGCCTACCTTCCTCTGCAGCAGGGCCACCTTCTCCGGGAAATGCTGGACCACGTGCTGCTTTCCAAACGCAGAGGAGAGCAGGAAGCAGAACGTGGAGCCGACGGTGGTGAGCAGGCAGGCCAACGCCAGGCCCTCCCAGGGCCCGAATATCGCACCGGCTAACATGTTCTGAAGGAGGATTAGATGGACCGGAGAACATTGTGCAAACTGTGTTTGTCAAAACTCAAACTAGACATGAAAATTGGTACTTGATTCTATAATATTCTTGGAATGCATTGCCTAAATAACTGCACGATGTTGTTTTAGCCACTGAGCTCATCCTGTCCTCACGTCCTACATGTGTAAGTGTGTGTTCAGTACTCCTCACCAGAAAGGAGGAGCCCGGTATGGCGAAGGACTGCTTGTAGAGGTAGGCGCTGCAGAACAGCAGCAGAACGTAGCCGTGATGTTCTCTGTTGTAGAACTTGAGCATCTCTGCGAGCTCCCGCAGCTCGTCCAGGTCCGACGGGAACTTCAGCCTGGATGGAAAGAAACGCACCACGGCAAAGACTTAGTGCCTCATCCTTTTGTCACCACATTCCTGTAGCTTTAAGGACTCGCACACTGATTTATACATCTCCCAGAATGCCTTTCGTTATAGCCCCAACAATAGATTTTTTAATCTGATACTCTTAATAAATATTTAGCAGTTTAAAAACAATCCTGTAACAATCAATCAGCTGAAAGTCCTCGAAGTAGAAAAGTAGAAATGGACCTGGACTGCAGCCACATCCCATAACTACCTGTCCACCAGACTTCCCTCGTCCACCTGCTCACCTGTTCTCACTTCCCTCATCAGTCGCTCATTACAAATGCCAGCCCAGAGATCTCTTGTTGCTTAGACAGTTCTTCCCAGTTGTCATGAGCATTGGTTTGTCAAGCAACCCGACTCTGATCTTTGACCTGAACCGGTCTGCCTCCCAACACCTACCTGTAAGCTCTTTCTATGCACAATAACTCGTTGAACTCTTCCTGCTACGTCTGCGTCCTCCCGCTGCTGCCTGCTCTCCTCACTGTGACAACACACCGACACACATCTGCAATAAGGTAATACCATCTTAATTATCAGTTTGGCTCTACCTTTCATCATGCACCAGAAAACGTCCCAGTTCCCAACCAATCACCCCACAACCCAAGTAGCTTTTGGGATTATTAAATGTGCACTCTTTTTACCTAAAAGTCCATTCACCTTCATTGTATTGGTGCAGCAGCACTTGCATGAGGAGATACCTTTAAGATAATTTTCCCTTTTTTTCAAATTATTATTATTTGAGTGAAAAAGAAAAAGAAACCTCATATTTGTATAGCATTCCCCTCGTTATATTCCTTTAAATAATCCTGCTTTAGATGATTGGTCTGTTATCCAACTCCATCCATGTGATCTCTATTTTTCAGTACTGATGTTGAATGTGAAGTCACATGTATCTGGACCATTCATTTATGATTCAAACATTGTTTTATTTGAATGATTATGCAGTTTTAAACAATGCGCTTATGGAGCTCAAAGTTAGTCGTACAGTGACTTTTACTACGCTTCACAGAGAAAGAAGAGGAAAGCTCATATTAGAAGGAAGGTAACAGGATACATTTGATCGAGGGACAGAAATAGTGTCGCTGCCTGTACACTTGAGCAGAGGGAGGGAAGACACTCCTCAACACACACACACACACACACACACACCAAAATCCCCCCCGTTGAAACTCAAGATGCCGACTTCCTCTCCCACCTGCTCCGACATGCAGCATTGGTCTTTTCTACTGGTCAGCGGACAAACATCCTGCTCCGTCATTGGTCAGCAGGTCGCTGATGCGTGAAACTGAGTGAATGTGTGTCGATTTAAAGAGGGACATGCGTCAACGCATCATCCCATGAGAAACATTGTGTTTCTGCATACGCAGCGACACAAGTCTTCATATGTATGCGTGTGTGTATTTATACAGTATATGTATATATATATAAATATATATATACATATACACAGGAGAACAGATGAGGATGAACTAAGAAGTGATATAAAGTTTAATGTTGAGTTGTTAAAGCAACTAGGGCTGCAACTGATTGTTTTCTATATTGATAAATCCCAAAATTAATTTTGTCATCAATATGAAGTAGTCATCTCTTTATGTATTATGTAATTGGTGTTCTCTATAATATTGTGAAATATTAACATTATATAGGTGGAGGCTTCAAATCACTTTTAACAATGGAAACAGTAGACTATATTATTAATATATATTATCAATATATATTATCAATAGAGGTGTAAGAAAAATATTGATGCACTTGAGTATGGAGATATTGTGTTTTGTGATTCTGGTTTGATTCTCAAACACTATTTATTTGAATAGTTTTCATACAAAATACAAACAGTTTACTTTCAGACAGCGGATAAAATTGTACAAAACTAATTAATAAAAATCCAACGGTTCTGATCACACAAAGTTCAACCTTCTTTTAAACTGATTTTATGCATAATATGCTGATTCGCTCTTTATACGATGACAGTTTTCCTCAAAGTAAATTTAAATAAACATCTAATCTGGTCATACACAGCCCTGATTGTCAACGGTAATAAATGATTCTGACATCATCTCAGCTGTAACAGCAGCATGAAACAACAGATGTCAGATTTAGGCCATTTTGTGACATCAAGAACATTTAATAATGAGATAACGTTAACAGCCTGCAACATGCTCGTGATTTGATAGCGCATGTCGTTAAGCATTGATGTGTGTTACATAAAGAGAGACTGGAAAACAAAGGTGTATCTGAGAAGAAGAAGGGTAAGACATTATGGTGTATGTCGTGATATTAAAGATGTAGTAGTATTATCTTAACCATGTTTTACTGTGGTTGGTTATATGCTGATCTTAACTCCATCAGATCACTGAGGTTCAACAGTTACATTATTAGAACTCTGCAGCATTTCATTTAACTGTTATTTAGTTGTTTTTGTGTTTGATTTGGTTTTCTTTTGTTTGAAAAGGTGCAGTGTTTTAGATAGATAGAGTTTTAACAAATTTGTTCGTTAGCCAACCTCCTCCTTAATAAATAAAGATGATTTGACTCATACATGTATCATGACCACAACACACACACAAATACACACAACTGTCACCAGGTGCAATCACACCATGTTTAAATGACTTGATAAGTAATTGTATAATATGAGTCATATCAATGTAATGAGCACACACACACACACAAACACACACACGCGGGTCCTGCTCTTGGCTTCAGAGTGTCTTGGTCGGCGTTATTCTATCATCCCTAGACAACCCCACACATGACCGTCTGGCACATTGCAAAACACAAACACACACACACACACACACACTGAGGAGTAATGCGATCAGTCCGATATGTACTGGGAGGAGATGTGAATATCAAACACATTTCATTATTTGTCTTATTTGTGCAACAGATCTGAAGACAAATATGAGCAGAAAGAAAGCTGTGTGGAGTCAACTTACTTAATTTAAATATTATATTAATATAAAAGATGGGGAGCTGATGCTGTGCTCAAGTCAACACAGAATGTCAAGAACATAATATAAGTACAGATGACTTTATTGAGGTTATTAATTCCTTCATTCGTTGCTGTTATTTGTAGGGATCCTGTCCCAGCATGCACTGGGAAAGAAGAAGGTAAACACTGTTGTTGGGTCACTCGTCTGGTGGTTTCCGGATCCTCCGATTGGTTTCAAGGTAAATATGAGGTCACGAGATTATTAAAGGCGTGATCAGCAGAAACATTAACTTCTGCTTCATAAAAATGACTTTGACTGTTATTTGTGCTGTTGGAGGCTTTGAAAATAAATACTCTGAAGAGCGTAAATGACTCTGCTCACAATCAACATCCACATTGAGGCCCCACAACCTGTGATGACGCGTCATCAGCAGACATTGATTCATGATAGGGGGTCACAAGCCAAAGGGGTCAGAATCACAGGGAGGGCTCTCAGAGACTGGGGGGGGGTCTCACAATCACGGATGTGTGGGCAATTTAGTTTCCGAGCCAGCTGATGTTCACTTTACTGTAATGTCGGAGAAAACCCCAAATTATTACAGGAGAACAAGCAAACAGAAAGTCAACCGCTGAGCTGCATTCACCGGAATGACTGAGGCTGTAATGCTGTTAATATCCGACTCCCTTTCTGTAAGGACTTTATTCTAGGATTGTTTTCAGACAGGAAGTATAATCTTTAGTATAAAAAAGAATAAACCACTTCATTATAATTTTAGAGATACTCAAGTAGCCTAATTTAAATGTAGGTAGGCCTATAATCCCTAACTGGATTTTGAAGTGTGTGTGTGTGTGTGTGTGTGTCTTTTTCACTATTAATTGTTGTTGATTGACAATGCACATCTTGCAAATCAACAACAATAAATAAATGAACAATAAAAGAAAATGAATAAAAAAGACTATGTATTTTCTTCTATATTTTAAGACATTAAAACAGTTTCAGTTATTAAAGCTGCACTGTCTCTCTCTCTCTTTTTCTCCATACCTGTACTCCTGGACTCCCCCGTCCTCCTCCTCCTCCGCTGAGCCCGGCGGGCCGTGCGTCGGTCCCGGGGGAAGATGGGTCGACAGCAGGTAGAGGAAGACACTCGCCGCCGCCACAAGGACAGCCAGTCCCGCTAAGGAGCGCATGTCGCTCCGTGCAGAAACCTTTTGCACCGGTCAAACTTCACTGATAACGATATTTAAAATTAAAAAAAGGAAGAGAAGAAGAAGAACCCGCCTGTGAGGCAAAAGGCAACGTGTTCGCGGTTGAGTTGGGGTGGCAGGCTGCTAATGACGGTTGACATTCTGGCTGGGTTCGGCTCACGGATCACATGGCAGCCGGTGACCAACAACTCTCTCCGAGGAGAGAAGAAGACTCACGTTGACATGTGTGTCCCCTCAGCAGCAGCTTTTCTCCTCTTCTTCGTTTGTTTTTCTCTGCTGGCACTTTACGGATTACGTCTTCAAACTATTTGCCCCCAAACAGACGAATACTGAACAGGTTGAACTCATTCAACAGAAGTTTGTGAACACAGTCTGCTGTTAGTGAGAACTGTGAATGTGCACTTACATCAATGAGCCACTAGAGGGCGACATGGTGAAGGCCATGTGTTAAGTTACATTACGCAGCGGTAATATTTATAGATCAGGATCATTATTACGCATCAAAGAGTTACTGCAAATGTAACAACAAACATATATATATATATATGTCTAAAATAAAGAGCAACACTTTTAACAGAACCTGTGCATATTTTCATTTAATTGATTCATTTTTCTTTTCAAATGTGTCTTGTATTGTATTTCTATATATTTTTATATATATGTTTTCTGTTGCGGTGCAGTTAATCTCCAAAAACAGTAATACACAAGGCTATTATATCAGAGAAGGCCATTTCTCTCATCGAGTACTTTTATTTTAAGTACTTTAAGTACTTTAAGTACTTTAAGTACTCCAAAACACAAATAGAAAATGAAACCGTACGAGACACAATGTTCTGCACGTCACAACAATGACAAAACAAATAACCAAGAAACGAAATAACTACGGGAGGAAACAAGAGCACACCCTGAGGTTTGACTCAAGCTAATGAACAATAATCACTTTCTAAATAAGCAGAGGAACTTTACTGACATTTGTTCCAAGGTGAGAAAACCTTTTTTAAATAAGCAAAATGACAGAGAACGAATATTTAAAAGTAATGTATTGCTATCATAGTGAGCTCAGCAACAAGTTGTTTGAGACTATAAGGATAGTTTGCATTTAAAGGTAAAGTGATGTCAGTGAAACTGACCTTAAATCAAGAGGGAGCCACCTGACTGTGTCTAACATCGTGCAATGGTGTTAAAAAGAAAGTGCAGCCTGGTGTACATCTGCAGTCTGTCATGGTTAACATTGAGGGGAGTAAGTTCTACCGTCACACACGATATCAGCACAAAGAAACATGTCTGAACAACCGGCTTGCATGACGTTTATAAAGTGAAACAATACGATCTCTGCCGTCCGACCTTTCACGTCCTCACAGGTTTCCTTGTTTCTGGCCTTGAGCGGGTCTCCCTGTTCCCCATCATTTCCTCTAAGGCCTCTTCCTCTGGAACAACTGTAAGATGTTGAACAGAGCTGCTGTCAGTTTGAAATCCACAAAGCTGTGAGTTTGTAAGACTTTGAAACACCCAGGAATACCTTTCTGGTCCCCGTGGAGAAAAGCTGTCATCTGCGCTTGAAGGCCGACCGCCAAAACCAAGAGCAGGAACACGACCTGAGCTTTCATGTTCTGCAGGAGAACACTCAGGATTAGTGCAATCCTCTGCTTTTCTATTGTATGATACAAATGAATGATCCTTTCTAATTGTCAGTGAAAGTTTGAAGAGATATTTGAAATAATCGCTCACCTCGGCTAACCTCAGCAGCAGTTAGTCTGTTAGTGAGTCTTCAACAGGGAAGTTAGTGTCTGTGGCGTCTCTGTTGTGACTCATATACCGGAGCAACAGGCCTCGGGCTGGGCGGTTCTTTGTCTCCAAAGCATCTTAACAATCCAAAAGAGGTTCCAAAAATACATCTCTCTCTGGCTCGTATCAAAAGCACAAAGCGAGAAGGTAAACAACTCTTCACTGGGTTGACTGAACTGATTGTGTTGGAGATACACGGCAGTCAGGGGCCTGATTTTAAAGGTACTTTACAGCACATTGAATCTGAACGGAAACGATGACTTTGAAGTTAAAGCGTAGACACTTAAGTTTTGATGTTCGGGGTTTTACATCCACATCAGGTGAATAATATGGGGATTGTAACCAAAGGCAGAGGAAATTAGGATGTTTTCTTATGGTTGGTATTTACTCCATGGATGGATGACTGAACGGGTTTAGCAGGCCTTCACCTGCAAAATGTCACTTGAAGAGACACGCCCCGACCACAAAGGCAGTCAAAATGACCACAAAAGAGACACAAAGCAACTGCAAGAGATACAAAATAATTACAAAAAGGGGTAAAGCAACTGCAAAGAGATGCAATATGACCACAAAGAGACACAAAACGACTGAAAAGAGACGACAAAGAGACAAAAATGAAAACAAAAAACAGACTCAAAACCCTCAAAAAGTCTGTGCGTCTTGCTCCTACAGATGCTGTCATTTTGTATGTCAGTGGCCCTTTGTCTCATAATCTGAATGTGTTTATCAAACCTTTTAATTATGACAACAGAATAACAAAGTGTGAATTCCCCACCTGAGCATTGTCCAGCTGAGGCTGCAGACGGATACACGTCCTGTTGAAGTCTGACTGCTTCCGTTCAGATACGTCTCACAACTGTGTCTCTGTGGTGGAGCTTCTATCGGACCAGTTTGTTCCAATGAGCCTCGAGGGTAAACGATCTTCTTCAACAAGAGCGCAAACTTATTTGTGTCCATTGAAAAGTCTCGACGAAGGTTTCCGTACCTGTGTTTAGTGACGACCGATAATCAGACCACGGTGTGCTCTTTGGGTAAGACGTTGAAAAAGACAGGAGCTTTGCACACGGCACAATAAATCAATAGTTGCTGGAAACGACACCAGAAACGTCAATGCTGTCAGATAGTTTGCCTGAGTAACCGCACACTCAGCGCCTAAATTACAGCACGATCAATGATCCATAATTATCAGTGGCAACAACACGTTTGGCTTCGCTCTCCTTCAGGCCTGTGGCTTAGTACTGTGTGTGTGTGTGTGTGTGTGTGTGTGTGTCTGTGTGTGTGTGTACAAGCTAGGGTCATGAGAGGCTGCAAATTAAAAACGTATTGAGATGTTACACAGCTGATGTCTTAACCAACGATCATCTCATTTCAACATAAGCATTGTGTCTGACAAAAGAAATAGATCTATAATTAGGGAAAAAAGTATTCTTCAGCGTAGAAATGTCATTCTAAGAGTCAGAGAGCACAAATACTTAAATAGCTTCTGTCTACTGAAGAGAGGTCGCTTTGCTATTTGCATGCAGTACAGTGAAAGTACTCTGTAAGAAGCACAGTTTGCATGTTCATTTTTGTTCTGTAGTTAGTTTGGAGTTGTTGTTCAGATGATGTTGGTTGTTATGTCCCTGACCTTTCCTCCCTTTGTTCCCGTCTCACTTTGTTCAGTTGTTAAACATGTAGGCTTAAACAAAGCTACACACATGAGTCGACTCAATATCCTCTATGATTATGTATTGTCACACTCATATGGACTTATTGTGGTGCATTTCTAGCTTTACGTGACACTTTGGCGGTGCAGAACATAAACAAAAGATGTGTGGGCTTTGTGGAGCAGAGATGTCATGACAAGTGACAGTGTGCACTTTAAAATGCACGAATCAAGTCCTCGGATACAAAGAGAACAAGTTTATCTCATTTGCATTTTCTTCATCACACAGCATCAATACCTGTGTTGGGTGTGAGGCCTATGTTTTGTCTCCATAAGTACTTGTGTATCTTACTGCAGGACTCATTCTTTGACCTTGACATGAGATTTGTTTTTCCTCTACACAAAGTACTGTGCAGCCGTCTGACGGATTTCAGCGAATCCTCCAACATGTGAGCTAGAAAGGCCTTGGTTGACCTTCCTGAGTGTGAAAAATAAATCAAAAAAACAAAGACAACAATATTCATTCTGCATGTTGAAGCATGTCTCAAGATCACATGTTGAAATGATAAAGTAGCACTACAACAAAAAGTTGAATTAGAATATATATTAAAGACAATCCTGTTACTTAAAAATATAGCTGCACTACTCTCTGAATGTGGTGCGCCCCCTGCTGGAGACTCGGGATGTAAAATTGATGCTGAATGCAGGTTCATGTGTCTCCAGTTGATCCCAGGTGGCAACCTCTGGTTGGCGAAGGCCAAATTGCCGAACGCGAGGCTTCGAAAGTGACGTCACGATGACTACGTCCACTTCTTATCTTCAGTCTGCTGTTGATTCACAAGTGTTTGCTTAAAACCAGCCATACAAGAGTTCAGATTTATTCATCCTTCTCTACAGAAGAAAATATTTAACAAAATCTCTAAATACAGAGCACAAAGAAACATTATTGACCGCAGCTCCTAATATTTACATGACGTCTGTTGTCTGGACAGATGGAGAAAGAGGAGAGATGGGGAGTGATACACATGTAGACATTTACAGACTAACAGAATGCACCCACAGGTTCATAGTAATGGCATGCAAACAAATGTGCTGAAAGTACTTCTCTCTAGTTCTTAGTAAGTGTTTTTAATAAACAAATAGGAGTGACTGTGGCTCACTGGCCTAAGAGGGTTGTCTGGTAACCGCAGGGTCAACGGTTTGATCCTCGACTGGGACGTGCCACGTGTCGTAGTGTCCCTGAGCGGCGCCTGTCATTAGCAGCCCACTGCTCCCTATATACAGGGATGGGTCAAATGCAGAAGGCAAATTTTGTTTATGTGTATATGACAATAAAAAAGGGTTTCTTTAAATACTACAATACTGACAGCCTCGATCGTTAGGTTTTACTTTGTCTACACTCTACTAAAGCGTCAGAATATTCCTCACGATACACACATGCCAAAGTAGAACCAGGTTGATTTCATTCAGGATTATTGTTGAACAGGTGAGTGGAGAGACTCGACGTCACACGGTAGTTCTGCATCTTCACCTCTTGGGTGTTTGGGTTCTCTGCTGTATATTTGTGTGATGGATAGATGGGACTTTATGTACGTACATATATACCAAGTGGGGGGATATGAGGGTTGCAAATGAGTACATTTGAAGGATATGAATATTGAATTTTAGATTCTCTGTTCAACTCTGTCTCATTAAAAACCCAAGATATTATTTAAATCAACTTGTACTTGAACTGACTGGCTTTTTTATTATTTCACAGACATTCATGTTTTAAATCTTGAACTAAGGATGAAAAAACACGAAAAACATTGCATTAATGTCAATGGAAGAGGAAAAGATCCTTTTTCTTTCGCTTGAGTTAATTAGAGTTTTGATTGTATTTGATCTGTCAAAAGTATACACATACTACTCTCAAAGATATTAGTGCACCAAGTACTACTTCTGAAGAATAGAATTGCACAAAAAAAAGGTTTTGTTTGTACTTTTTAAACCATGATCCCGAACAGGTTTTACAGGAAAACCAAATTGCCTCTGAAGTTGCCACATGACTGGTTGCTGCAAGCAATGGAGCATTTAGAAGGCTGTTTTTTGAATGGAGTGTGGCGCAGCGCTCGCTCCACATAAAACACACCGGTTGTAACATTACATCACTTCCAGCAAACGTCACGGAGAACAATGAGGGTCTGATTTAACCCAATATTCTCTACAACATTAGCACCTAAGCGTGTTGTTGATGACCAAGTCTGTTTGCAACCGGCAACTTGCTCTTCACTTCAATTCCGCTCCACGTGTGGAGAGCCTAACCGGTTTTAATGTCTGAGGGGTTCCATGTATAATCTTTGCTAGTCCAGACTCTGGCTGCTTAAAGTATAGATATTCAGTTTATTGTGTTTGGGGATATTTTTATAGCAGGGTGATAATCATGTAGCAGCAGCGCTATGTGGCTGCATGCATGGAGAGACACTGGAGCCATAGAACTGCAACTGACAGATAAGAGTTAGCAGCAGA
>NW_022280033.1:892587-909364 GCF_004355925.1 Anarrhichthys ocellatus
CCCCCTCTCCGATGGGTGTTTGTAAAGGTCACACGGCCCGAGAGGGAGGCGCTGTCCCTGCTCGGCCAGCACCAACTCGTACGGCGGCGCCGCCTCCAGCGGGAAGGAGATGGAGGCGATGTGCTGGTGCTCCCGTAGTCCCAGCGGGTAGTGGGAGGGGGAGAACCAGGCAGCACCGGCCGAGGCCTCTCCGTAGTACGGAGAGGGATCCTGACCGGTGTAGTCCGGCTGCTCCTCCTGCTCCGCCCCTCTCTGACAGGGGTCCAATAGGGAGTAAGGAGGCGGGTCATCTGAAGGTATGTAGATCTGAGGCGAACCTGGGCCAACACACTCATCGTACCTATGGAGATAAAAACAGAACAAGCAAACGGTCAGTACTGTGGTGGAACCCAAATGTGTATTTATTTTAGCTTTTGAAAGGCCGAATGCCAACAAATATGGATTAAAGATGAATATTTTGTTGGATTAAAAACATTTTAGAAATTATTCATCTTTTTTTTTTTCAATAAATGTTGACTAGAACATTGCTATTTAATAGATTTTTTTTTACTGTTTATATATTTGAAATAAAATGCTTTTCTAATGTGTTTTCACATCACTTAGCTTAAAGCTTTTATTATTTCAGAGCTCCGTCAGATGCTGAGCCACGCCGCCGGCCCCGACATTGTCGATCTACATTAACCACATTAACCACAGTTAGACAATAAATGATCGCCCAACTCTACGGCGTGTATACACACTTAAAGGGAGAAATCAGTTGCAATTCTTAAGGAGCTTTGTGGTTAGAAACATCCAAATGAGATCAGCTTCAACACCTGACACAACGAAGCCTTTTCCTCCAAAGCAACGATAGCTGACGCTCGTGGGTGTCGAAGCACCAAATGATACAGAAGCTAAGCTTATATAATAAAACTGGATCATAGCATAACAACAATAGTATCATACACCTATCCAGGACTCCTATGTTTGCATTTAGGGAAATTGAGAATGTCATTAAAAGAAACCTTTAAAATGTGAGTTTTACAGTGGGGGGATGTTCTAGTCCTGGATCCAGTTTCTCATCCCAGTTTGCAGCTCTTTCATGTTCTGAATAGAACCCCATTGCTCCTGCTCATAAAGTATACAACTGTGTGTACACTACTTGCTAACTCTATTATACATTATGTGCTGATCTAGCACATAATGTCCACGCTCCACACTGACAGGGACACAAAAAGAAAGAGAAACGTTTTATGTAACTAAAACAACATATGAAAATAAATATCCAATGCCTTTCTTGCTTTCATGCCCACTCCCTTGCACACATTCATATTTGTGATATATTGGACCCCATAAGCACCCACACAAACAAAAATCAACTGTGCTGGTATCTTCCACAAATGCGGCGCTGCACATACTGTTGTATGTTTATTATTAAATGTGTGCAGAGAATATCCCTGTTACAGAGTTCACTTGACCTTTGGCTTGTCCCTGCATGTGCCCCTCAGGAGGTTCCTCTCTTCATGTTTGAGAGGTCAGAGGTTCAGGTCCAGTTACAGAGCAGCATGCCAGGAGCGGGTGAGAAGTCAGTGACACCACAGAAGGCCGAACGGGTCTTTGGTTTCGAAAACTGGTTTCTCTGTTGACCACAGTACACTGCACTGCTGTGCCTACTGTATACACAGTTTTGTGAAACAGCAAACTTCGGGACTTTGACATATAAATGAGTGTTCGTGACACTCAATTTTCCTGCCAAATGAATTCACACAGTGCTGTTCATCACATGGGAAAGCTCTCTGTATTTAGCAGTAGACCGGAGTTGTGTCTGGTGTCCATGTCGACTTTCCCATGGTGGCATTCTGGTGATGTGTTTTACGTCAACCAGCCAGAGCTAGAGGGGCCACCAAGGGGCGAGAGACGATTGTGACGGAGCGGAACAGGAGTACGGCCGAAAGAATCTTCTGGAGTGGATGCTCCAGATAAAAGAGAAACTCAAGAGGAAGGATTGAAGTTTTTAAAAAAAGACAGCGATGGACTACGAGGACAAACACTCCTGGGGACGGGGAGTAATGCGGCGAGCTCACCTGCAGGCATACAACAGTGTTTGTGTAGTTACTCCCACCGCCAGAGGGGGGAGACAAAAAGTCCAGCTTTCAGGAAACTTCTTCGAAAATGCATGCTCAACATTTAGAAAAAAATCAAATGTTTGTCTGGCTTTGTAGTATTTTAAAATCTCTGGTTCATGACTGTCATGGTGGACCATTTTCTAGTGTTTTTTTGATATTTGCTGTGGTCGATAACTTCTTGTAGTGATTTGGGACTTCAATGTGGACGGGGAACGTTTTCAAACAGCATTTGCAACATGCAACATGCCCCCTCACGCGGGCTACTGTGCACAAATGAGACCGCATGGTCAAGATCATTTTTACCCATTCATTTGACATTGTAACTATTGCTTCTTCTTCCCGATCCAAGGCCACATTTCCCATAAACTCTGCTCCTCGTCACCCCAGCAGCTCTGTCAATCCTGCAAAATCTGATGCAGCTGCACACAATGTAAGACTCTTCATGGTTTGTTTTTTTAGAAGTTGTTTGGATGTTAAACTGCTCGATGTTTCACCATCGAGTATAAACATGCAAGATTTGATAAAGGCTGCGGCCTCCTTCTTGCTGTTTTGACAAAGTGCCAAAAAACGCTGCCCCGATGAACTCCACCAGCAGCTTTCTACCAACATCAGCAGCCAGAGAGAAGAGGAACAATGGAATATAGAAAGTAGAAAAAAAACTAAATAGAATTATGGTGTGTGTGTGGATGTAATGGTAGCTGATGATGGGGGCACAGGAAGCAGTAAATCAGTATAACTCAATCAGTGCAGTGGTTAATTATATCAGGCTGGTACCACCAAAGTGCGCGTTATACTGTGTCCTCTTTCCTTCTTTTTGCCCTTTCTGTCTCCTTCAACACACCTTTGTGTGTGTGTGTGTGTGTGTGTGTGTGTGTGTGTGTGTGTGTGCCACTTGCCAGCAGCGTTGGAGACTTTTGAGTGTGTTTCTGTGTGTTTTGTGTGACAGAAAGAAGCTATTTTAGACTGGAAGTGAGGATCAGGCTCGGTCAGAAAAAAAGAATGTCCACTGCTCGTCATCACACACTTATCAAATTCAAATTTGCTTTATTGGCATGAAAGTTTAAAAAACAGTATTGCCAAAGCATCAAAAAAATTAGTCATAAGTCATTCTGTTTCTGTAGTGTACAAGAGATTATATATTGTATAGTTATTTATTATTTTATGTTACTTTTTTAAGTCACTGAATGGGAGAGATTCTGGAAAAAAACTATGTTAATCTCTCTTATCTCTCTCTCTCTCTCACACACTCACACGTATACGTATATACATATACATCGCCTACCCTTTTTCCATCAGAATATGTAGGTTTAAATCAGGGACCAAGTGACCTTGTCTTGCTTTTGTTGGGACTCACTGTTGAGTTTGCTTTGTCTGTCAGCTCACTTTGTAAACTCTATTTATAAAGCACTTTTAAAATCAAAGTTAATATTTTTTGCACATGTACACCCTTACACTTGTGCACACAACAAACGATTGAGGGTATCTACAGTTTTTCAAACATATATTTATTATTTTCTGGGAAAACTGACCTTGAACATTTGTATGAATATCAGGCATGTTGAGTTGAAAATTGGAGACTGTGTGTGTGTGTGCGTGTGCGTGTGTGCATGTGCGTGTGTGTGTGTGCTGGGTGTTTCAGAGGTGTTGTAACACACTGAGAATCTCTGTGTCTTTGGTCTCTCAGGAGTTACAGGCTCCTCTGTTCCCCTGAGGCCTCCTGCTGCCTGTGTGTTTCTGCAGAAACCTCATAATGAGTGTGTTGTTTTACACGTATGTGTGCTCTGCTAACACGTGTGTGTGTGTGTGTGTGTGTGTGTGAGAGTGTGTTAGCTAGGTGTGGCTGAGTGATAACAATTTTTCTCCTCTGAGACACGGGCAGGGAGTTGCACGACTGCTTGTGTTTATCCATCTGTCTGTGTTCCTGTGTGCTGCCTGTTTCTGTTCGAGATCATGTAAAGCGACACTTAAAACAACATTTGTTAATTAGTTAGTCAGTTAAGGATGTTATTGCTCAGTGATGGGGTAAAAAATGATAAGTTCTATGCAGGCAGTGGCGTTCAGCAGGGCCTTTTTTTGTCCAGACACAAGGCCATCATGAAATGTAAATAGTTGGAAGTAAAAGTTGCCTCGGAACATAATCAAGTAGACATTTGTCTGTTTGGGTGAAACCACAAAAACGTACGATAGAGAAAGACGTCTAAGTCAGATGGGTCATGAGAAAGGGAGGACCTCTGGCATGTTTTCATGCTTTGGTTGTGACGCTCTACAGAGCTGGACACCGGACGACTTCAGCTACAGCATAGAGCATATGGTCTGTGTGTGTGTGTGTGTGTGTGTGTAAAGCTGGCATGTCCCTCCTCGGTACCACTGTGAGGTACTTGTGGAGTTGGAGAACCATATAGATGCTGCAGTCACAGGTGTGTGTGTGTGTGTGTGTGTGTGTGTGATATGATTTTTGGGCATAATGCAGCTCATAAGATGAAGCCTACAGATGACAGTTAAGAGATCATGTTTCATCAGATCACAATAGACAACGTATCTTTAGAGAACGGTTCGTATGATACCTTACGAAAAAAGTAAATCCAAATTTTTCGTGTGTTTTCTTTTAATACGGAAGTTCAGCAAATCCTGTCAAGTTCCAGTTGTCACATGATACAGTCTTTTCAAAATAAACTTGCTTCTTCACGGGACACTACTTAGTTAGGTTTAGGAGAAATTTGTGAAATATTTAAAAGTTCAGGCAACAAAACTACCTGCAACATATCCTCATATAATGGTTTGTATGACCCCGAATGAAAAGTTATTTTTTTGTGCATTTTCCATCCATCCACAGTCGCGATCTGCCTGCCTGTGCAAGCACCTGCAGAGTTTGGGTTTCATAAGTATAGATATGAACGCTGTTTGAGAACAGCCTGCATTAGGCCATGTGTCTCCTGTTACTGTATTCCTGTACTGTTCATTTTTTGTCTTTACATGACATGTCTGTGGCTAAGATTAGTCATCCTGCAAGATGACTGGACAACATGGTACATTTGTTCCTGAGCTTCCACCACTGCTCTCACCTCCTCTTTGGTCCTTTCAAAGTCCTCATCCTTGCTGTCTGATGTTATCATTTCTCAGCTTTCACTGTTCTCTTTTTAATGACTGTGAGACATTCCATAGTGGGTGTTTCTCAAAGTCAAGGATGCTTCCTTGGTAAGACGGGTTCTCTCCAGTCGGGCAAGTCTCCCTCCAATCACTCAGAGAGCGCACATTGGAACAGTCGAGCAAGTGTGTCGGTGTGAGGAAGAAACCCGAGGTAAGGCGGTCGTTTAAGTCATTTGATTTTTGTGAGTAATGTGGCAAACTGAAAAACACTAAATCCAAGTTTTGCCTTTTTTATTTTGCCCAGAATTAATGCTGCTTTTGTGAGAAATTTAGGTTTTGAAGCTCCTAATTATTGATATTATATGTTGCAGTGTATTTACTTGTAGGAGTTTGAACCAAGTAGTGTGTTTGAGTGTCTGTGTGATCAGGTTTGAGGAATGTGCTGGAGCGGGGGTTGTGTGAAAGTGGCAGGGTGAGGCGATTTCTCCCTGTGTCCAAAAGTTATGGCCATAACACTTCACATTATCATAATTTTTGGATATTGACAAGAATCTAACCAGAATTTTGGTGGTGAAAAAAACACCAGCAGTCAACTCACATCTTTGTAATATAACAGTTTACTTCAACTTACTCCCCGATATTATCATGCAACACAAATCAGAATGCCAGGAGAGTGTGTGTGTGAGCCAAAGCTCGCCCGGCTTCTCTCTGAGAGGAAGCAGAAGCTTTCAGTCTCCACAGGTGAGCAGCTGATCCATGAGCACAAGTTTTTCTGGAAGACAAAGTGTGTGTGTGTGTGTGTGTGTGTGTGTGTGTGTGTGTGTTTGTGTCGGAAGCGTAACGTTCACTGTCTCAGTAGGTGAGCTGTTGATCTGAGTTCTCTGAGTTTTCCTCAACCATCTGTGGCCTAAAACACACACACACACACACACACACACACACACACACACCCTGCAGGATCATTACATGACTGCAACTACCTGCTTGTTGACAGGGTACCAAAAAATGACTTGTCAGCATTATAGTAAACAAAATCTGCGTTGTGTATGTACGTATGCATGTGTGTCTGTTTGGATGTGCGTGCGTGTGTGTGTGCGTGTGTGTGTTGGCTGGCGTCCCATCGTCTGGGCCAGAGAGTCCGGCTCTCACACAGGCCGTCCAGAACGCTCTGGTTCTCTGCCAGAGCGCTGACGTAGCTAGCTAGCTCCCCTCTTCCTCTCCTTTTCCTTTCCATTTACCGTTACTCTCATGTTCCTACCGCTCGAGTTGAAGTGAGGACAAACACCGTGTTGAGGTTTCTGCCCCTACCGCTAATTAGCAGCTTCGGTATATCTCGTAAACATCATGAATGGATTCATCACACGTCTTGCGGGAGCTGTAATAGTGCATGGGAACGTTTTCTCGGCCCGCACAGGACTCTGCAGCATCGCAGCAAACATAAAGCCTGCTGCTGACCAGGTGTAATCACCCCACCGATGATGCATCTTTCAGCATAAAGCACTTTGTCTGTGTTACGCACCAAGAACATGAGCGTCGGTTTAGTCCCCAGATCACAACCCCAGCACAGAGCTTCAGCCTCAGGTTCGACATGATGAATGTGAATGTGCAACGCTATTAAATCAGCAATAATCAATATCCACCTATAAGAGTATCATGTATGGAGGCTCGGATGATCCTGAAACTGAGCAACTGCAGTGAGAAATTATGGTTCTGTGATCAGAATCGGTAATAAACTTAAACGCCATATTTCCTTCTTGTTTTCTACATGATTTCCCACTAGTTCTGGTTTGACTGGCTCTTGTTGCACCTTCTTCTCTACACCATAAAGCAGGGTATGATTTAGGGCGGGGCTGCTTTGTGGTTGACATCTCTCTATCAGAGCTGTATGCGCGTATCTACGTCACTCATCCAGAGTCCAAAGATGGTCACTTTTTCTGGTTGAAAAAACCAAGATGAAAACAGCCGAAATGCCGAACTTCAAAACGGCAGTCCACAAACCAATGGGTGACGTCACGATGACTATGTCCATTTCTTTTAGTCTATGATTGGCACCATCAACTGTCTGTTTCTATGTCGTACGTTGATGGAAACACACTTCGCATCACTTCACATTTTCTGTTGCTGATTTTCAGGTAATTCTGTATTTTTTTGGTTCTAGTTTGATTGGAAACCAAACCAAAAGATGAACACGCAGTAAGAAACTTCAGAGCTGAATATCAAGGTCACGCTTTGTAAAAACATCAACTGATTTAACTTTCACATTGTGGCTCAGTGTCAGATGTATTCATCAACTATAGCACAGTGTTTTGTTTCCAATTTTGCTGTTGAACTAAATTTGCACCTTTGACTTGCTTCATCTCAATAAATGAGGCTATCACGCTGAACACCGTGCAGGTATCATAGTATTTAGATCTGTAATACCTAACTGACAGAAACATGAATTCTCAGAAACTTAATTGAAATAATCAATAGTATTATTATCATTTAATTATCCCCCCTCCCCCCATATTGATGCTGAAAGTTGTTAAGTTTGAAATGTGGCAGCTGGTGACCGCGGAGCTCGGAAAGTCAGATGACTGTCTAAGTCAGTAATGAACTCTTTTAATGAACAAAAAGAAAAGATGCTATCCAACCGTAGATCGATTCATTTGGGTTAAGTGAGTCAATGTTTCTACAGCAGAGCCAGTAGGAGAATGAAGCGCGCACGCGCACACGCACACACACACACACACACACACACTGCAGGGGAGGGATGTATGTGAATTATTAAAGTTGCCAATTAGACCAGCTGACATTTAGATCAAAAACACCATGACATTGGCCTTTAGCAAGCTCTTTCTTTCTCTCATTCTCTCTCACACACACAAACACACACACACACACACACCCACACACACACACACACAGAGTGCACAAGCGCTCATTGCTGCACCCTCACAAAGGGCACCAAAGGTAGCAGTGCTCTCTAATAAATGAATTACCACTGAAGAAGGGTCAAGCCAAGTGGACAGAGAGCATTGGGGGACACGTCTGAATGGTCAGTTATGTTTTAGATTTGACATTTGACATAATTGGCGAAAGGAGGAGTGTTTTTAAACAAACTGTAGCTATTGATGGATGAGGACAGGCTTGAGATTTTAATTATTTTTCTGAATATCTTAGCTCACCGAGACTTGTCCAAAACCAACACTGTCCGTCTGTAAACAGAAAATACCCACTAGGAAACAGAAGTGCATCCAGACTCCACCATTGTTTTTCTCACGTGGTTAACATTGTGAAACTATTGCGGTTTGCGTAGAGAAACTAGTGTGAAACTGTTGTGGTCTTAAAAATGACGTAGATGGGTTCACATTAGAGTTACGTCTCACGCAGATGATGATGTAATCCTTGTGTGTCGGTATCAAGACGCAGAGGGCCACATGCCCAAGTGATGGTATTTTGGCACCCTGGGGAGAGAGCACAGGCTGGAGTACCTTACCGTTACCATCGATTCACACAAGATCTTACCGTGGCGGTGAGTCGGGGTACAGGTTGTTGACTTGTGACAGAGTCTCTCTGTATGAATCAAAGTCTAAACCAGGAGGAAAGTCTTCTAAGCAGGTAGATCTCAGTTCTCCTACTGAGCCTCCATAGGAAAAACCATCCAGACCTGCAGAGACATGAAGGAAAAGACACATTTGAATTGAGAGTTTTATTTTTTTTTATCTTGTGCACATATCTCATGTACATATGATATTTGTATACAAAGAGGCGACAACATATTAGAATAATTTCAAAGGACAATTAAAAGGATCTGGCAGCAGCTATTGTTTAATTGTTGCTGAGTGCCTTTGAAGGCTTTTGATTCTCTGGAGAAACTGAAAACCTGCTGAAGATTTTTGGAAGCAAGCTACGTGTGAAGATGTGTGTAGGTGTTTCCAGACCAACATGAGCATGAAAAGTGTGTAGGGGTATTTCAGCAGTTATGTGAGAAAGATCCTGAATAAATGGGCCATAGTGTTACATGCTACAACACAGTGGACCTGTTTCTATTTCCATGTTCTGATGATTGTAATGTTGTCAGTCTGTGGTTCAGGTGTGGACTTTATTAAGTATGTAATATTAACAGCTACAGTAAAACCTGAGATGAACCGAATGCTTCATCGTGTTCAGTTAGTCGCGGACTGACCGTAGCTCGCTCGGAGGTGCGGGTTTCGGAGTCGACTGTCTTTGCGCAGGCTGCCGACGATGATGGTGATGCAGGAGAGGAAGAGGACCAGACCTATAACGATCCCCGCCACCACCAGCGGAGAGACCAGGAGAGACACCTCCCCTCCCGACTCCCTCTCACCCCGGCAGTCCGGGTACTCCCCATGGCTCTGGTTGGAGCTCACTGCAGAGAGATGGAGAGAGAGATGGAGGAGGGTACATCTATGGTCATAAGTCCAATATTGACCGCTTTGAGCTCCGTTTTGGTCTCCCCCAAACCCTGAGGGAAATCTCTGTAGTTGCTGCAAAGCCGGTTATTCTTACAACTTACAAGACGAGGGTAAAGCAAGAGCACCTTGACGGCTTTTTCTGTGTAACTTGGTCCACTTTGATGTCTACTTTGAAGCCTGAGGCGTCTTTTTGTAATTTTGTAAAACGCCTCACATTTTACACTCTGCATGCCTCACATTTTAGCAGGACCGTCCGAGATGAAAAAGGAGAGTGGAAAAAGCACCCAACTTCAAAAAGTGTTTTCTCTCATTGTGCTGACTTTTGCTGGATGCCCGGAGCTGTATGACTTCACCAACCGTAGTTACCACGATCTGACCGGGAAACAGTCGGCCTGGAGAAGGATTAGTTTGGTTCTTAAGATTTTGGTTACATTCATTTAAACTGTGCCATTAACTTTTAGGTAGCGTACAGTTCATAGTTTGTGTTAAAGTAACTTAGCACTCATTCCGTGGTTGGTAAAAAAAAAAAATGTCTTCAAAAAAGACAGAAAACTGCAAAATCTGTCCAGTCCCAACCATAAGTAATGCTACAGGTGCACCGTGTCGTGTAGTTCCCAATCTAAGATGAGGAAATATAATATAATATAATATACAGTATATAAATACACAGTGACCAGTAATTGCAATATGTACATTTTCTCTTTTAAGGTAATATACAAAATAAATCTTAGCAATAATAAATCACCTTACACTTTAATCTATCACACTATGTTCACCTGCTAGTCACTGATTCTGTCTGTTAATTAACACGTATATTTTTGCTGGAATTAATCAATTAGTGCGCTGACATTTACGGAGGACATTAAGTGACGTATCCATAAATAAACAAATGAAACTTCAAACGTAACAAATGAACCATCTGTGCGTCTTTCCGTCCTTCCTTATGGCAGCGGTGCACTAGGGGGTCGTGTTGCATAACGGCTGACTTGCACTGCACCCGTCTCACCCACTCCGTCTTCTCTCTGCTTCTCTTTCCAGCTCTCGTCCCCTGAGGACTTATTCATTTCAGTGTGTGTGACAGATAATTAGAGCTAAAGTCAACACACGCACACACACGGTCTCTAAGTCATCATCATTAGATTACAGAACGATCCTGTTCCTCTCCATTTCTATTTAATGTCTCATCCGTCTGTTTGCTCTGCCTGTCTGCCTGTCTCACTGCCATTCGCTATCGTCTGTCTTCATTCACATCACAGCTGAGAGAGGAGAACGCTCTAGTGTGCCTTCTTGCTTTTAAAGTGTCGGGATGCTGTTCTTCGTGCCCTCTGTATTGTATGCGACACAAACCTGACGTTTCCTCGTAGATACTAAGAGCACAGAGCTGCGTGGAGTCGCATATTTCAATTTCAGACCTCAGGTCATGTGATACTCAAAGCAGGAAGTTAATTCTGCAGTCAATTTTTTTTAAAGCAGTTCGGCTAAGGAAGTGTTTGTCAATGTAACCATGATGATAAAGGTCTCCTTACCTGAACTGTTCATTGTACCTCAACCTTCACCAAATACCCTGCACTGCCATCCTCCAGATGCCCTCAGTCTTTTCCACCTGTCCAAGTCACCTGACGCTCTCATTTACCTGCTCACCTGTTTCCACTTTCCCTCATCAGTCCAGCTGGATATAACCGGCCTGGTTCCACTCATTCCTGCTGTATTGTGCTTTTGTCTGCATGCGAGTCCTCCTCCCTTTTATGGGATACACCGGCCGAGTCAATAGTTCACATCAGGAAACACTTTTTTCTGGAGGCCCTGGATTGTCGTATTTTGGCTAAATATGTTTATTAACATCCTGTAAGATATTAGTGTGAGGAGTTTGTGTGCAGTGCAGAGTGGATATCATCTTTGTGTTTCATACATCTACAACTCGTCTTCCTGAAATGTACAATACATCCACCACACTTAAGTATTTTGCACATTGAATGAACAGTTACGTTGCATTCTCGTGAGCGTGATGTCTCAGGAACACCTGGAGGGAACATCTTCAGATTTGGCACAAACTTGGAATGAAGGATGAAGTGATTTCACTTTGGACAGACGAGACCGGTCTCTTCATTTACAATCGTGAATGTAGCTCTCAAATGCAGATCGGAGTCCTTTCTATCTACTGTTCTCTAATACTGTTAATCCAGAAATCTCTTTTGGAATATCTCTCACTGTTGACATGCTGGGTGTGAAAGCTTGACAGGCCTAGCAAAAGTAACGAAGGGGGGTCAATTACGCATCTCAAAACCTGTAATTTCTGACACTGACATTGCATCCTTTGTGCTGCGAAGCGTGTTTTCTGCCATCATCAGTGCTCTGACTATAAAGCAGGAGAAACAATCAAATGACTCCCAGTATCGTTTTCATTTCAGTCTCTTAGTGCCGCTCTTATTGCTCATTTCTCATCTCTTTCCTCCCTTGAACGTCTGCGTCCGTAATGCTGTTGTCTGCAGTAATTTGGTTTCACACAGATTCCCGAGAAGAGGAAAATGTTCTCTCACCCCAAACGATTCCCAGCAGCCCTCTCTGCTCTCTCGGTCTCGTCTCTCACACACTTCTTTGTCTCCTCTTTCTCCCTCTTCTAACGTGATTTTCTCTTCATTTTCGCTTCTCACCTCGTCCTCATAAACTCCATTTTCTTTTGTTCTCTCCAGAGAGAACTCAGAAGGAAATCTATATTTATATAGATTTAAATTCACATAAACCTCGCTCCCTTTGTAACACACACACACACACACACACACACACACACACACACACACTAGCAGCAGACAAACTCTCATAATAATCTTGGTAGGTCTGCTCATCATGCTAGCGGCTCTAGGGAAGGCAATGTCAGTCTGAGTGTTGATCCACTTTGGTCCAGACTGAAATATCTCTGCGACTGTCAGATGGATCACCATGAAATGTTGTACAGTCATGTTCCCCAGAGGATGGATCCTTGTGACTTTGAAGACCCTCTAACTTTTCTTCTTGCGCCACCATGAGGTTCATATATCAATGTATACAGTATATATTTTTATAAAGTTTCTTTGAGGAACTTTTAAATGATCCTGAACCAGTCTCAGTTTAATCCTGATCCTCTATATGACCTACATCAGTAAACGAGACCGCGAGAAGATATTTCTACAGAGTTATTCTTAATGCTCATCATCGGAGCCACCGGGTCGGATTCTGGTGAAACCAGATGAAATCATGCAGGTTCACCAGAAACTCCTTCAGCTCAGACTCCAGCAGAGACCGGTCCACCGCGGACAGACCCAGATCCTCCAGCAGAGACCGGTCCACCGTGGACAGACCCGGATCCTCCAGCAGAGACCGGTCCACCGTGGACAGACCCAGATCCTCCAGCAGAGACCGGTCCACCGTGGACAGACACAGATCTGGCTTTACTGCAGCCTTTGTCCACAGGGACCAACACACAGTGAAAGTTCCTTGTTGAAACTTTAAGTAAATTAAGTATTTCGAATTGAAAATGAATTAATTTTCAGCCAGTCACAATGCAATGCAGGAATTCAACGTATCCTTAATTTCGTATGATATCAAAACGTTATTATCTTCCATCCAGTGTCAAGCAACACAAGTCCTACTTGGTTAGGTTTAGGAGAAGATTGTGCTTTGGGTTAATAAAACTATGCAAGCGGCATTAGTGAAGCTTGGAAATTATGTAACAAACAAATCCACGTTGACTTCTGGTCTCACACGGGACACAGACTGTGGTCTCCTGGGTGAAAGTCCTGTGATTTTAGACCCACCTGTCCTGGTACACAATTATGCTGATAAACAAATTGATTATGTGAGTAACATATGATTTAATGTGCATTCCTTTCTCATGATACTTTCTTTGTACCACACCATATTTACTAACTTCTCATCCCCAGAGAAGAGGCTTCCTCTGTCCTGTAAGCCCACCGGACGAAACTGGTGAGGAAATGTCTTTTTTTCTCTCTCTCCACTTTAGTGTGATTTAAGACAGAGGAGGGAGATTTTAAGAAACACAAACAGTGGAGTGATGGTCGAGAGGGGAGGCAGCCACTCTATACGATTCGGGGCAGAGCGAGGAAGAAGGGAGACAGAGCAAGGGAAAAGATTGTTATAAATGGTGATAGTGTTATATTTCAAACCCCTGAGGGTACGGGACCCAGCTACAGAGAAAGGGGAGAAATCTGGTTTGTGTGTGTGTGTGTGTGTGTGTATTATGAGTCGAGTGAGAGTGTAAAAATATTAGACCTACACGCCCAACCCATGAAATACATCAATAAATGAACAGAAGGAAGCAGGTTAACAAGAAAGCTATAAATCTTGAGGCATCCAACATTAGTAAGTCATAAATATTCTGTGCACTGTGGTGTCACAGGTGCACGACATTTTATTATGTAACTGACAAACCCGACGATGTGTCTGACAGAACGACACCTTCAGTGTGAAGCTGGGAGAGATGCGACCATCTTAGGTTTGTTTTTCTTTTTTCAACCCAATTTCAAGGGAAGGAGAATAAATGGCAAGATCATTTCTACCTGTCATTAATACACATTTAGGCAACACAACCACTTAGTTAGGTTTAGGAACAATATGATTGGGCTTGTTAACATTGCTGTCAGTACAGACTACATGGTGTACAAATGACATGCAAAAAGCAAGAACGGAGTTCTTATTGCTTTCTGCATTGACTACTTGCCAGGGATTCAGCGTCGTGCTCAGAAGCACTTCAGCAGGGCTCTTGCTACACCACTCTGTGTGTGAGAGAGTGCTATATGTTCATATATAATGAAGCAGCAGCAGTGGTAACTCACTTTGACAGCTTGTCACTAATGCTTACTGTTCAACATGCGCCCACCTCATACACTGTATACCGTAGTGTGCTACAAAAAGCTAGTATGTAACCCAGACGTTGACCCGAGGCTCATTTAGAGGTCATTAAATGTGCATGAAGTTCAAGTTGTTTTTATTTTTTACATGGTAACATGTTTGAAGTTTGTTTCATGAAGAAATTCCCTCGGCTGCAAAATATTCGATTAAACTGAGTGACTGGAGGATTGAGATACAACATCCTGAACCTATAAAGAAAAAATGTACTTCTTTATTAAGCATTGTGCTGAAAATTATTAATTTTACACTTCACTTTTTGGCAGTTCCTCAAAACCAAAAAGACATTTTGTGCTGAAGTTACTGCACAAAGAGAAGATTTTAGAGGAAAACAAAGCAAGGGGCTTCACTGGTGTGATCACGTTACCCAAGAGAAGAAGAAATAATATGCAGGAAGTCCACTTTGAGTAACGCATCCATGAGTTTAAAGGTCTCATTCCAAAACACGCCACAGTAGTTTATACAGAAATACGATACAGGATTTTACACCTCTGAAAAAATAAAATGGCAATAATCATTTCATCAAACGAAGAACGACATGATGTTGCAAACTTTACGCAACACTTTTGTTTTCAATAAATTAGGCGGGTTTTTTTCTTGCTGAACGCACCGGGAAGGCCAACCACATATGTGCACACCGTGTCTAGTCTGAGTAGTATCCACCTATTATAAGAGGCGTTGGCCGAAATGCAATCCCCGAAACCCATCGGCTATCGTCTGATTGTAAACTTCTTGTGAAACAATCCGGTCATCGCCGTCATCTCTCAATTCTGATTCCATTCTGGTGTCTCAAGGAGCTGATCAGACTGGAAACAATGGCCGACGCATTGAAGAGGAAGTCTTGGCCTGGGCAGCCGTTATCGGACACAGTACAGCCAGCGGATATCCGCTTAACAGATTTGTTATATTGATATATGTTGGCCAGAAATAAGCTGAATCGTCGTCAGAATGATCGACGATGTGTTACGAGATATGAACTCCTTCTGTGCCGATGCAAAGCCTCCTCATTTAGTGTAAATGTTAACTTGTTGTGTGTCGGGTTGAGAAATGAATTGTTATGTTTTGTTAATAAAAGTTTCATCTCTTGGGCGTCAAGAGAGACAAACACACAAGGGAAGACAAAACTATTTGGTTTCAAAGAACAACATATAGGTCCCATATTCTGTGTGTGTGTGTGTGTGTGTGTGTGTGTGTGTGTGTGTGTGTGCGTTTTGTCCATCCAGATTGGGTCGTCACATGCAGTCATTTATTTCAGGCGTCACAAGCTATAAAGGTTAAGAGCCTGTGGTATTGACTGCTGCTGCGTACACTGCATCACTTTGTACATTAGCTGCATGCATTATACAGAAGCATCAAGCAGCCACTCAGATTCAATGTGACAGCTTGTCATTATGAGTTACAACCAGCTTCTTTTCAATATGAAGTATACCATCGCGCTGGCTGACTGTACATCCAGAGACAGGGAGGTAGAAAGAATTCCTCCGGGCAGGACGCTCAATAAGAGGCGACGAACAAACTCGACTCGAGCCAACGTCGATTTTCAGTGAGGGACAAAAAAGAAGGAATACCTGGAGTCTTAAAGGACCAAACCAATGTCTCAGAAGTATGTAGCTACATATACGTACAAAATAGGTTGGAGAACTGTGTAGTGCCATGATCTTTAAACTTCGTGCTACTTTAGTGTCCGATGAGGAGCGTAGCGCCATCTGCTGGAATGTCACGTCCCTTCAGTTTCTGTGTTTCAATGATGCTGCCTCGTAAAAAACTAAACTTTTAGGTTCATGTTGTTGTGTTTTTATTAGCTTTTTAATCAGGCGATATTGTTTCTGTTTAGCTTTTAGTTTAGGATATTTGTTTTTGATATTTTTAACTTCTTACTTTATTATTTTTACGATATTAAACCTGCTGCATGGTGATGAGTCATGATTGATTCCTTAAAAAACACACTTGGATTTGTCACAGAACTTGCAGCAAAGTGACGACGCTACAATATATAACGAGCAAGAACCTTCACTTGTCCTTCACCCACCAAACTACCGTGTCCTCTGTCCTCCATCGCTCCTCCTTCCTCCACCTCTCTGACATGCCGCCCTTCAGCCGGTCATCCTTCCTTCTTTACATTCTTTCACGCTGCGCTCCAGTAGTCGCGGGCCGTTCAGAGCAACCCAACAAACCACTACAGACTTTCCTCTTTTCAAAGCTGACAGCTGGACTGACCCACACACACACACACACACACACACACACACACACACACACACACAC
>NW_022280033.1:909374-931955 GCF_004355925.1 Anarrhichthys ocellatus
ACACACACACACACACACACACACACACACACACACACACACACACATCCCTCCTGAGACTTCAGCTTCTTCTTCAAGGTCAGAACAGTCTTCAGGCTCTGTTTAGTCATTAAGAATGATCTGCATGGTGGAAATGAAACCAATATAAAACTGTTTTGTACAGCACATTTACAGTCAAATTTACACCCGCTTTGGGTTATAGCTTAATCTTAATTTCTTTGTTAAGATATAAACCATACTTTTAAACAACAATTAAATGTAGTTACAATTGTGAATTGCCTCAGAGCTATTGCCCAATTACCAGTGAGTAAGGCTTTTAAACTATTGTAATTGTTGCAGACATTTATTTAGCTTTTTGTTCATTTACAGTATATGCAATGTACAGTAACATATCGTAGCTCCTGAACAATGATGAGCAAACTCCAACTTACAATCATCCTATGTGATAAAGGCTGAGACAAATATCCGCGAGAGACCGTGAAGCAACGGAGAGAATTTAGACCGTTACAACATCTGTACTTCTTAGCTGATGTATTTTAAACAGACCAAGGCTGTGTGTGTGTGTGTGTGTGTGTGGTGTGTGTGTGTGTGTGTGGGCTGGAGAGCTGAGTGGGATCTGATTCACTGACCTTCAGTCACCCATTTGTTGTTTCTCTCATTCACTAGCATTCGCTGCCTGTGTGTGTTTTTCTTACATGGAGCAAAGGAAGTGTTGTTGTTGCCAACGAAACGGCTCAAGATCCCCAAACTAACTGTTCAAACACTGTGGAGAAAGTGAATTGTTAAAAAGCTTAAAAGAAACATGTTACACAACTTTACATGAGGTGACTGATTTGACTTGGCTCTGTATGTTTAAGGAACTTGTTTAAAATGAGCCTAAAACCCTAATTAGCTAATGGACAACATTTATCACGTTTGACACTGAAGGCTAATTAAGCCGGTCGCACATAACAATCAGAATCACTGCAGTCAGACCAGACATGCTCATTAGGATGCATTAACATCATTGCAGATGTCTGACCACACAGCTGGATCTTTAAACCAATCTGCTGAAGTGATACTGAAAACATCTCACCGCAGCATGCAGTCACTCCTCAAAGCCCTGACATGGAGTCCAAGAATAATACACTTTCCTTCCCCAAGAAAGGAAGAAAAGAAAATATATACATATATTAAATAATATAAATATTATAATATTATTTCTTGCACCCAATAGTTTATTTTGTAGACTCTTAATTTCGAGTTGAGTGCCTTGAACAATGTTTCAGAAACAAACTCATAAAGCATAGAACATTTTTGCAAAACACTGGATATGTTGAATGCCGACGTTTCTGACCCCAAAAATATGTTTGGTAAATATGTTTTAAAGGCACAGTGACAAGTGTTCAAAATACGCATACATGTAATTTGGCTCCGGTTTCCACTGTTTTTAAAGGACAAAGACGTGAAAAGATTGGTTGGATTTAGGCAACAAAAACACGTTGTTAAGGTTACAAGATCATCGCGTAATAACGTAAAGTAACAACTTGGCTAGAGTGGATAAATAACAACAGCCCTTCAGCAGACTTTCTTAGGTAACATGTAAGAAGTGTAACAACGTTGCATAACGAGCATGAAGTCAACATTTACTTTTGGTTTCACATGAGACATGAACAGCGGTCTCCTGGGTGAGAGCTTCTTATACTAATTATTATATCACGCAACTTTCAAAGATAACGGTTTTCACATGACCGAATAGAAAAACGTATCCGTGTTTTGCGGAAACGTACAGCACCAATATTTATTCCTGCCGTCTGGGCAGCTCTCAACATCATCCGGTTTCTGTATATTTCTTTAGCATGTTGAGAGTTTGTTGCACTGTTTGATCGGTTGATCGCTCCGTCTATGGCACCAAACTGGACCTGTTGGACCCGTCGACTATTTTATTCTGTCTGTCATGAGGCAAAGGACTTTTGTGTACCTCACGTTGTTTCTTTGCTAATCACAATAAGCGGGACAGAAGGCGTGAATCAAAAAATAATAATAAACGCTGCGAGGAGCAGATTTTTCTCTGCATTCAAGTATGGAAAGTTGGCACCGAGCGTCTTTAGCTCCTCTCTCTCTCTCTCCTGAGTCATGACCAAAGTTTCTTCCTGTTTTCTGAGCTGGATTTGCATTAGCCAACACCTGCACTAATTAACCTCTCAGCTGGTGTTGTTATTGTCCCATTACAATATTATACTTTTAACATTTATTTTCTTACCTACAAAGACACATTTATTTATTTCACATTCCTCTTTGTGTGGGGTTGTAAGAGATGAGGTGAACCTTCAGGACCTCCCAAGAGGGGAGCAGTTTTTACTTTACTTTACTTTTTAATCATCTTTTTAAAATGATCTAGAGAGGTGTGGATAAAGGAGTGGATGAGCTTCAGACTACACTGAAGGGTTTGAACATATTTTAGTTTAACTAGTTACAAATAACTACATTTTACAACCGAAGACTCCTGTATTTCCACTTTATTTTCACTGTTGCCACTGAATGCTGCAAGTAAACCATTATTTCAACAGTTTAAACATGTACAGTTAATAGCTCCATGCTTTAAACATATCAAATCATATAAATGCTCCAGGTGAGGCTTGAACTCACAACCTCGGCATGACTCTACAGTGTACTGTCTTATAAGTACTGCGCGCTGACCGATTGCGCCACTGGAGCGTATTTCATGCTTTCCTTCACAGGAAAGTGAATCTAAACCTGTGATAACTTTGAGTGTGTGACGTTGACGTTGTCTGGCATGATGCTGTGTGGCGTTTTGGCTGTAACTCGTGAATGAAACCAATCCCAGTACCACCTCCCATCCCCTTGAGTCAGCACCAGGCACGTTGATATTTAAATGGTGGATTTGGCCAATTGGAGAAGCGAACAGTTTTCCACAGTGAAAATGTTTTTGAAAGGCTGAACACCAACAAATATGGATTGAAGCAAATTATTCTGTTAGATTTTTAAATGTTGACTTTACAACGCTCTGGAGTTATTGGAGATATTTGGACCACAGGAGTCAATCCCACTGGAATCTATTTCTAATATTAATGTTGAATGATCTTTATCTGCAACTGTGCAGAAACACCGGCTTCAAACATAATGAACTGACATGTAAAAATAAAGTCAGCGCAGCATTTGAAGGAAGCTTCAAACTATTCTGCAACGCCCCAGAACTGTCTTAGATTGATGAGTTCCACGTTGTGTTTACTATTTGTCACTGTCCATCGACTAGCAGCTGCTTTACATCACCGGTAATAGTAACACTGTGTTAAACTATAAAAATGCTCCAGGTGAGGCTTGAACTCACAACCTCGGCATGACTCAGTGTACTGTCTTATAAGTACCACGCGCTGACCGATTGCGCTACTGGAGCTTGTTTCTACTGGTCTTTACATATAATAGAGAATCTAAACCTGTGATAACTTTGAGTGTGTTGACGGGTTAACAGTGCCGAAAAAAAACCCTTTTGAGGCGCATATTCTGAATGCGTTGTATACACGTTCAAAGAATATTTATAAAACCAGAATAATATATCGACATATCCCACATGTTTTAATCATAAAATGCTCCATTCAGAATAAGGCCTGATTCAGTCATTCCAAACGGAGTGTGGTGTTTACATGAACCGGATCAAATTTGGAATATTGTCATATTCGGAATGACAGTGGAATATGAGACTGCATGTAAACGCAGTCAGTGTGTGTTCCTCAGTGTGTGTTTCTCAGTGTGTGTGTGTGTGTGTGCGTGTGTGTGTGTGTGTGTTCATGATCAGAAGCAGCAGGATCCAGTATGTGAACCCCTCAGGATGCCAGAGATATTCCACTGCTTGCAGAAACAATGTTATTCCTCCTTTTGTGACACGTGAGCAGTGTTAACACTATAAATATCCCTTTCAGAAAGACTCCAGTAAAACGGGCCTGTTTCCATTGAATATGTAAGGGTGAGGGAGGCACTGCTGAGTTTTACTAAATACTACCAATTTGCAAGGCAGCACTGATCATAACATTAACTGAGATGTTTAACCATCAAAGCTTTGGTTTTAGAAGCTTTGACAGTAAAGGATGCACAGTATCTTTTTTGTCTTTGTTGTGACATAAAGTGACAGATGTTATCTCCTCACTTGTGCAGTGTGCTGGAAAAGCTTCAACCTTCCTACAGCCTGGTCAAAGGACAGCAGCGGGCTCAGAGAGGACATCTTTCTCTCACACACACACACGCACACACACACACATCCTCCCGTCTTGCTGTTCCCCTTCCTTTTCTCTCTCTGATCCTTCCTGTTGTATTGAACAGATGTCAGGAGGGCTTTGGTGTTTGCAGGAGGGAGGACATTGACCATTAAACCATCATGTTTCATTACCACTGGAGCAGGGAAACCAGGAGGAGAATAAATGGAGGAGGCCCTGCTTCACCACACCCAGCAGTGATGTCAGCGGGTCTTGGAGGACACCTGTACATCACTGCAGCAAAGTCAGAAGTTCAACCAGTGGAGCTCAGCAGAGGAGGTCAAGGGGCGATAAAGAAGCAAAAACTATGCTGTCAGTCTGCCCCTAAGTAAGGCACATAAGCTCCACGCAATACAGTATTTGATTGGTCCACAAGTCAGTAACAAAGCCCCTGATTGGTCGACAGTCTCAACCCAAGGCATCAGGAAATGCTAGTGCTAACGGCTAAAACCAATAACATCTATTTTGATGATAGAAAAATGTATTAATAATCACAGATTGTTGGATTTATCAATATTGATTTATTGACAAAGTCTCCAGAGCCCTGATCGAAACAGCACGACGGTTAGCTCCTCGGCTAAAAGTCAGTCTCTCGTATGCAGCGTCACAGCGATATTAAGTTTAATGTATTTGACATACCTTCACCTAAAGTCTACAATATAGTAGGCTTCAAGTTATATATCACTATAGTTGTATTTTAGCATTGTAAATTAAATTGATCCGTTAAACCAGCAGTAAATAAATCAATGTGTAAATTAAATTGGGTAAGGAACATCGAAAAGGTTGCCCCTCCTGCTCCATGATCTGTAATATTTTAGTTTTTTCCCATCATTTCGAGTAATATTGAACAGTAACATCGATTTGCCCATTTAACAACTGCATTATTGATGAGCTGTGAACACAAACAATCAAATTACATGTGACTGTCTGGCAGACCTGTTGCTGTATGTGGTGCTACAATCCTGGCACTGAACAGTGGAAATCACAAATCATTTCGCTGATTCAAATCCTTTTGTTCAGTTCGAAAGATTTCTTCGTCACTGACTTTATCTTTCAACTCTTCCCCGAAGCTTTGCGACAACATTCAAATGCGCTTCAGTTCGTGTGTGAGTTAGTGAACGCATCACATTCGCACATTCAAAGGAACTCCAGCATGTACAACAAGGTGAACGCATCGCCGTTCAGTTCGACAATACATCCACTCTGTCAGTCCAAGCTGTCACATCCAGCTCGGTGTCAAACTTTTCTCTGCAATGTCAACATTGATGAGAAAATGTATGAGAGGCATCACATGTGAGCAGCTGAGGCCGCTGTCCCTTGTGGTCACGATGGTCATTGATTAACGGCAAAATAACCCACAGAACACACACTTATTCCCTAATATTCATCTCACAGCTTGGTGCAAGCATTGCATCTCTCTTCATAGATGTCCTGTTCTGTCTGAATGAAGTCAGGAACATTTACATTACTTTAACAGAAAGATTAAGCCAGCTATGTTAGTATTTCATTGATGAAAAGGGCTCCATATGCTGCTCTGTTATTCCTGCCTTTTAACATCTACTTAAGTGAATGATTCATTTCAGGGCGTAATGTAAAAGCAGTGCAAGAAGACAGCACTCTGTTAAAGTGAATGGACTATTAAGTTACATAGAAGCCCATCGTTTGCTGCGGGCCGGCCTGCAGTGAGCCGTTCGTATCCAGATGTGGCCAGCAACATCACAGTGGAGTCCGGTTTACCTTGCTAAAGGCATACACCCTTGTTTCTTTATGCTTTCCAATATTACTGTTGTTCAGAAGACGTTTTCATTCTTTCCATGCAGAAGTGTTCACTGTTTGTTTCTGCGAGGCCTGTGGATGCTTCACACACATTGGTTCCCTCAACCTCAGGCCTGATGCTGTTTCAAGGTTGACGGCTCATCAATATGAGTGACAGGTGCAGTGGCACCGAGTGACAATAGAGAGGGCGAGACAGACACGTCGCTGACTCCCGGCAAAAAAAGTTGCATACAGTAGATTTAAATCATAGCTGATATTTGATGTTGACAGACAGCGATGACATACAGAGTTGATAAATGTGAGCAGAGCATGACATCTGAAATTCTGCAAATAGAGCTCACTCTTCCTGTTTTCCTCTCTCTTTCTCCGTCTTAAAGATTGCATACATGATCATACAAGAATCCTGCTGTTTGAAACGGCTCTATTTTACCGGAGAGGGGGGGAATCAGAAGATATGCTTTAGCTGAAATCTGATTGTATCATAGATAGATTACTGGACAGGTCTGAAGAGACTGTGTTCACTTTGCCTGTCTTTGTTGTTGTGTGAAGATAAAAAAGTTTAAAAGAGGCAAAGAACTACCAAAGAGACATAGAAAATGATTATAAAGAAATGTAAAATGACCACAAAAAGATGCAGAAAAAACACAAAGACAGGTCAAACGACCGCAAAATAACATAAATACCTACAAAGACACAAAAAAGACCACCAAGAGACACAAAATGACCACTAAGAGATGCCATGTGACCAAAAAAGGGACGCAAAATAACAACAAGGAGACACAAAATGAGCACAAAGAGAAGAAGAGCCCCAAAGTTGACAAAGTGATACAAAACATCCACAAAGAGACATAAAACCACAACAAAGAGACACAAAATGACCGCAAAGAAAGACAAAGTGTACAAAATGCCACAAAATGATGAGAAAGACAGACAGAACTGCCACAAAGAGATGCCATGTGATCAAAAAGAGACTGGGGGGGCACACTTGGGTGTAAATGACTGTTAACAGCTCTCACATTCAGTGAAAGAATAAATGATACTCACTGTCATCCAGTGAGCTGCCACAAAAAAACCTCAAAGTACACATGGCCTCCATCTCAATGTAGGTTAACCGGTTCTACGATAGTCTAAGTACAATAGTGCATTCAATCTGAACACACTAACGCACCCACACACATATCGGTATTAAAATTGGGATGTGTATTTAGATGAGGTTGTATGTGGGTCACAAAACATCACTGTGTGTGAATATGGGTCAGAATACATCATACATCCCCTTAATCTCTCCCTCTCTCTCTCTCTCCCATGTGGGATAGATGGCAGAGAGACAGATTATGCTGGCCCACATTCCTGCCTTCCTCTGCCTTAAATCATCCACCCGTTCCTCACTCGTTGGGCTCCCACCATCCCTTGTTGTTATTGTTGTGGCATCCCTTATTTGACATCACCGCTGGTGAATTATGGGAATTGTGATTCTGAATAATTAGGTGTTGAAGTCTTTGTGATTTTATCTGTGAGAAACTAGACGACTAGAAAAGTCAAATCAGTTTTTTCTTTATTATCACAAATCATAAATTTATCTCAAACTTCCCCCCAAAAACCCCTTTAATGTGAATATGAGAGGGTCAAGAAGGTATACCTTGGGTACGGATGGCAAAAAGCATTTCCTGGTTTTTCAACATTATCAAATAAGGTTTTAGGCAGTTTGTTCTGCAAAACGCTTCCTGCATAAAGTCCGTCAATCCGGGCTGGGACACATTTGCATCACAGGCCTGAGTGATCGAGTCCTTCCAATAATCCTTACGCTCGTTACATGAGAGGATCAATAGCAATCAATGTAAATCTCTTTGTATTCAGTGTTGAGACTAGAGTGGCTTTAGTGAATCATTATGGGAACATAGTTATGCACATGTTATCAGGTAAAGTTGCTCAGCACAGGTTACAATATGTGAAGGAGAGCTCTGGAGTTAACAAATTGTGATATGCTCCAGCAGTTCCTCCTACGATACGTCCAGTGTTTACGATAGAAGAATGTGCATTAATACCTGTAAGGTTACCTGGGCCTCCTATATGGTCTGATTGTATCACTGCACAGAGTTGCAGAAAAAACAGTATGAATAAATTATGCCTAAAATATGTATTTCTGTTAAACAAATGCAAATATAGATCACACAAACTCAGTGTGCCTCTCTGTGACGCAAACCAAACAGAACATAAATCCCGGCAATGACTGCAGTATATCCTTCTGTGATTGGTCAGTGATCTCTGTAAATCCAGCTTTGATTGATCGATAAACTCTGCAGATCAAGTTATGATTGGTCGATGCCCATGAAACGTCAATTGCTGATTGGTGAGTGAGCCTCATAGTTTCAACCCCCGAATGGTCGGGGAGCACTTTAAATCCAGCTATGATTGGTTAATCAAGACGGAAAATACAATGTTTGATACATCACACACACACACACACACACACACACACACAGTGTACCCATACATGTACACACTTTCCCACTGAGGCCATCTGCTAAAATTGAGGAAATAAGCTGTGATTACTTATTTCACTAGAGAGTGTGGCTCTGATGTATTTTGGGAACAATGTGACTGATTTCCTGTTGCCATCTCACCTCGCAGCAAGTCACAACACGACACCTGTCCTCTCTTGAGCCCTTTTTCCTACTGGACCAAAAACCCACTAACATCTGGCTTATGTCTTCAGTGGGAAAGGTTTCATTCGGCATTCATTCCCGGGACAAATGACTCTACAGTAGTTACAGATTTTTATCGACTCCAACTCTGATCGGCAGCGATGGAAACATGACACCCAGGTGGTCATTTTCGCCCCTGTTTCGGCGCTTTTCTTTGCCGTCTCTGCCACAAATTACGTCTGTCTTCATCACAGTAGCGCTCAAACTTTGTTCTAAATTAGTAAGGCACTGAGTTTGAAGAAAGACTGAATAAGTATCGTAACATTTTCACTGCTAACGAATCTTGTTTTCTGCCGCTTATGTGAAGTTGAACGTGACACACCAGAAAAGAAATGGAAAAGCGTACTCGTCTACTGACAATGGGAAAGGAGTATATCGCCTATTTTTTAGCAAGTTTTCTCACCTTTAAAAACCCTGAATATACTAATTTGGGTGGAAGAAAGGTATAAATCTTCTCTTCCGTCCAACCTCCGATGGTTTAGAATATTTCGCTTTTCGTCATTTATTTTTATGGTTTTAAATGTTCGGAAACTGTGAGACAATGAGCTGTTTCACTGCACCTGTGTGCAATAAAACCACGACAGCTGGAAAATATGAACTTTGAGTAAATGTTGAATCTGTTCACACATCCGCCTCACAGAAGAAGAAGCACCCATGTCTGCCTTTACTGTTTCTAAGACTTTCTCTCCTGACTGACAGGTAATGACAAGTAGTGTGCATCAACAGCACACTCAACAAACAACCTCCTCTTTGTCTGAGACTGAGACCCAGTAAAAATGCTGAACAGGACCTTCAAAAAGGTGTATGAGCCCAAGACGGATCTCCAGTACTACGACACTGCTTGGGGACATTTAGCTGTTTAAGATCTGAGAACAGCAACATGAGGATGGACCCACGATATAGACGTTGTCTACTTCCCACCATACTCATCCGGTCACTTATCTTCACTTTTGGAAGTGCATTTGTAAAGGAAGAAAGAAGACAGAGCAGCAAACAACCTTTTTGACGGTCGCCTGATGCCTTTCCTGTCGCGCAGTAATCTGTCTAACGACATCATCACCTTTCTGGCCCGGGTGAAGCTGTGAAATTGTTTTGACATTTCAAAGAAGAAAGACGTGGATGCACCGGTGTCCTCGGAGAGAGTCTTGACAGGCAGCCACATGCCCAAAGTTTCACATGATGGCGAAACATTCATCTCAGAGCAGCTTTACAAACCATTCTGAGAGATATCAAAACACATTGCTGTGTTTTCTTTCTTTCATGGCATCGTGAACAATATATATTAAGGGGTCTTTTTCAAATCAGGGAATTGCGGTCCGTCAATCTGTCCAGTGACAAACCCGTCACACAATCTGAGTTGTTTCTATCTGTTCGTCTGTCGGGCCGCTGAAGGAGGATTACATCCAGTCAGGGCCGGTGGCTCAGAGGCAACAGTCAGACGAATAAAAGTCAAAATAGTCCTAACGTCATATCACAGAAGCCCATTTCAGACAGAGCTCTCCCTTCTGAATTATAAGACTGTGATCTCTTTCTTTCTCTGACCTTCCTCCTCTCACACTCTCTCACGCTGTCTGCGTCTCTCTTTCTGTGTCTATATGTGTGATTCCCTGTGTGGCTCTCGCCCTTCTGCTCATCCCTCTCTTTCTTTCTTTCTTTCTTTCTGCCTCCCTCTCTCTCAGAAGTGCTGTGTAGGGGATAAAAGGTGGAGGAGAGGCGGAGGAGATGATGAAAGAGGTGGAGAGGGAAGTAAGAAGCGATGTTTAATCATGTTAAAACGGCTTCAGCACCCCCCCCTCTGTTTAGCATATACCTTTGAATGCCAACATTTTCTTTTTTTTTTACAACCAATGCCAACGTTTTCATTTTTTTATTTTTGCTTTCGAAAAATCTCTCCACACTGCAGGGTTATGGAGGATACAATATTAGGATTAGGATGTTTTTTATTAAGGAATAAAAACTAATTCAGTAATAAACTCATTGTATTTCCTATAAATGTGCTTACTGGTATCAACAGTAACTTACTTACTTTCTTGCTTTTTAAAACCTGCTCATACAGCCTCATTTTGGTGGGAAAAGGGTTCAAGTCCTCTCCTTCAACCTCTGAAGATTTAGAGTATTTCTCTTTTCATCATTTAACTTAATTGTTTTAAATGTTCAGAAACTGTGAGACAATAAGCAGTTTCACTGCACCTGTCTGCAATAAAACCACAACAGCTGGAAAATATAAATGTTGAATCTGTTTGCACGTCGTCCACCTCACAGAAGAAGAAGCACCCATGTTAAAAGGTACGCCATCAGAGCAGACTGGCATTTTTACTTAAAGATACAGACGTTAAAACTGAGCGTTTTAGACAAAGAGAGAATACAGGAATATTCAGACAGACGAGAGGAGAAGAATGATGTGTTTTTTGCACATTAAAGTATGAAAACATGTTCTAGTAGAAAGCCAAAATACAAGTAGGACCCTGAAAACGAGTATGACATGTCCCCTTTAATGTTTGACACTCTGCACATCCATCCATGGTGACATCGAACAGCTGAGCCAAGACGTCCATTTCCAAATGGCAGAGTTAATGAACTGAAGAAGAGGATGCAGCGAGTGTGGTGAAGTCACAGGGAGCTAGCGTTAGTCAATACGGGCACTAAAGACATTAGCAAAGACATTTACCCTTCACTTCTCCTTCCTCTCTCCCTCCCCCTCTCCCCCTTACCTTATTCTCTCAAACGTTCCAAGCCACCTCCCTCAATTTCTCTCTCTTTCTCCTCTCCTTTCCCCTACTCCCCCTAGAGAGTGATGCTGTGTTTCCTCCGACGACCATTTCACTTCCTGTACTGTACCTCGCTCCTGTCCACTGCTCTCCTTGTTTCATCTATATCTCACCCTTCCTCATGCCTCATCACCCCTCACCCCTGGTTCTTCAGGTGTTTTATCATAGACGGCTGGATGGATGGATGCTACTTTGGCCGCTCTTTCTTCCACAGGCACGCACACACATATGCAAACTTGACCACCTGTGGTGTGTAGTAATTGTCTATGGGCCCTGATGGGGGTTAGTGAGGTGGAACAGCCTTGGTATTTGCTGACCTGCTGGGCCGTGAAATCTCCCTGCATATGCACACGCCTCATATCCATTTAAATAGATTCAAATAAACGACCTTACACTGTGACTGAGATTGGACGGGAGCAAAGAAGGATGGATGGAAGGACGGACAAAGAGAGAGGGAGGTGGATGAGATAGAAGGTAAAACGCCGTTAAATGAAGTTTTTTTCCCCTCCCATTTCCACAAAGCATGGGAATGTGATGATTGATGGCTCGGTGGCGGCGAGGCGGCGCGGCGCAGCGCTGATGGATGGATGGAAGATGTGTGCAGCGAGGGGGAACAGAAGGAGATTCCATTTCAGATCTGCCCCTCATCTGATGCACGCGCATGCCAGTGCTCTAATATGTAGATTGTGTTTAGCCTTTATCTTTTGAAGTGATGTGAGAGGGTGGGGCAATAACACACACACACACACACACACACACACACACACACACACACACAAATACACTCGCACACCAACGGCCCTTTAAATTAGTGTGTGCATGGCATGCACGCAACTACTTATGTTTGCTAAAATAATCTGTAATATTTATGACACTGTCGCATCTTTATTGGTCGAGGTCATGACTCAGATTGTATTGGACTATTTCTTGATGTTTGTTTGGCTTGAGAAATTAATCTTTCAACATATCCTCATGCAGCATTTCTTATGATATCTTAAGAAAAATTACTACATTTTTTTATGTGTTTTCCTACGAAAGTGCAGCGACACGTGTCAATTTCCACTCGTTACATGCATACACTTTTTTTTTTTTTTAACTTCCATTTTTTAACAACTTAGTATTTGGAAAAGATCGTATTTTTGGTTAAAACACCTACGGAAAATAAGACAGTTTTTGTTTTTACCCAGCTGGCACTGTGTGTGTTTGCGGTCTTTATACTTCCTGGTTCATGATTACGTGGATTATATATGAATTGGTTTTGTGCAATACCTACAAATTACAGCGCATTCATTTACGAATGGTGTGAGAACCTCCAGTGTTTTAACAGCCTTCTTAATTTGAACACGAACACAAAATATATAAGCAATATATAGAAAAAACAAACACTTTTGAGTCGGACATCTACTCTGTAAATACGTTAACTGTGACTTTCCCTCTCTTCCCAACATGAAGACAGATGTGGATGTTTATGCTGGCGGTTGAGGACTGCATGCCCTTCTTTGGGGCAGAGCAACAGCAACCCTCTGGCACAAACAGCTGCCATGTGGAACATGTCAGCCTCTTTCACACCCTGCAAAAGCACCCAAAGGTGGGTCAAAACGAATTTATAGAATTTGTTTAAGTGGGGAAAGTTGGGTGACTTTTTTTTTTTAACACAAACTTGCATTAGGTGGGGGATGCAATCATATTCTTCTACCGGTGGTCACTAGCAAAATCAGCAGTTTGGGTTTGAGTGATACATCTCAACAGCTTTCTCTGACAGACAGAAAAGAAAAGCTTCACAGCGAAAACCTGGACTTTACAAAACACATTAAAAGGGAAAAAAACGTAATGCAAGACATATTACATCCATACTTGCTTTATCTCCACAGGATAATCTCATTCACTATCTCTTTCTTGCTCTCTTTTTTGGTTAAAATAGGTACATTTGTAATGTAAAATAAGTTTGTTAGATAACTTAATTATTTAACTAACGTATGTAAACAAAGCAACAGTAAAATAAGTCAACGTTGGCATGGTTTGATGCGGGACACAAACATCGGTCTCCTGGGTGAGAGTCCTGTTTTTGTTTGACCCGTCCAACCTCCCCTCCCTCCCTTTTCCGCTCTTTATACTACGTCAGTTGCTCTGATGGTCGAGTGACGTGGATGAGTTTACGTTAGAGTTAGTTGAAAGCCTGTGCGTCTCATACAGACTTTAAGGCTGACTAGCTGCATTGGTATCAGACGTCAAGAGCCACTGACCAAGCGTCCGCTATTGACGAGTTGGGAGTGAGAACGGGTTGCATTATCTGCTGATATCCAAAAACACCACACAGCTGAAGTTGCTCAGGTGTGTTTGAATATTTCCAGTATGGTGTAACGTCTGGTGTCAACATGGTTGGACTCGGGGATCCGGCCCTTTTTAAAGAATTACACAGGACTGTGTAAAATGTCAACCTACACAATAAGCCAGATGACAGAAAGCCTTGACACGTCTATAGAGCTGCCCTTCCCAAAGCTTTTTTATCTGTCTCTTCACTCTGTTCTTTTATTCATCGCTCCATTTCTTTTTCCTTGGTGGAAAGCACTGTTGGTGGAGGTCTAAACGCCCGGAGCCGACGGAGGGGATTTCAGGTGTCAAGGGAGGGAGAGAGGGAGTCAGGGAGGGATGTGAATAATAGATCAGAGAGGGGAAGAGAAAGTGGGAATGAGACAGGGAGGAGGGGGGGGAGAGAATGAGGGAGTCATAAAAGGTGCATGGAGAGAAAGAGAAACAGATATAAAGAAGGTGTCAAAAGAACCGAGAGATACATAGGGGAAGCAGTCTGAGGAGCGAGAGAAAGGAAGGAGGTAGGATTGAGTATTATCTTGGAGGGCAACCCGTGACGAGTAAACACACATCTGTCCATCCGTTCATCTGTTCATCCATCCATCTGTTCCTCCCTCCTCTCCGTCTCTTCCCTGCCTCCAGTGTGGTCAGGAGTTGTTGCATAAGACGGCGATTCATCTTTTATTGAGATTGGAAGCTTCCATAAAAATGTCTACCTTGTTCTCCTGAGTTTAAAAGCTCAACCTGTAATCCAGCTAAAAATAAACAAAGGAGACCCACAACAAATAAAATCATACAGGAGAAGCACACTAGACACAACTTTCTTCAATTAGTTCAGAAACATGTTTTTGTTGACTGTTATTTGTATTTATAATTATAACTTAAAATTAACATATAATTTGAAACGAAAGGATATATTTAAAGGCCAATGATTATTCTTGCACCGATGCTGCCGATGCCCATTCATGTGGATATTCATTTTACTTAAATTAAACAATTTTTAATTACATGTATGTTTCCTGCAAATGTTCAAACTGTCAGAGACTCAAAAACTGTCCAAAATGAGCCAAACTGCAGGTTTTATAAACGTGTTAATGCCATAAACAACTGCCCAAAATGCATCATGCTGGAGTGCGTTACAGTATGTGGCAGGCTGGTCTCCTCCAGCATGCATAACAATACCTACGAAGAGTAATTTGAATATGTCCCACAAAATGATTTAGTATGTTGTCGAGGTAATCATGAACGAGGAAGCGCACACAGGGCTGCAGCAGTCTTTATAGGTTTTAACCTAAACGACGACTACGAACTAAGTAGTTGTGTTGCCTAAACCCAACTTTACTGCGACGATGGAAGTTTATTTTGAAAAGACAGAAATGTACACGTGTTGCAGGCTTTCATAGGAAAACCAACAGAAAACGAGGAGAAACGTTTCATAGGAGCCGTTCTATGAGGATACGTTGGTGTTGGTTTATCACGACAGGACATTTGGTCTAAATGTATTTATATAGAACTGTACAAAAAGTACATTTATTTACACTGACAACATTGCTAATATGTTGATATTAAATAACTGTACACATAGATAAACATCTTTCTATTTTGGCGTCTTTGTTTTCCAGAGGAGTACCAGATTCAGCCTTTTTTTTCATCACCTAAGAACCACGCTTTGTGTCTTTCAAGAAAGATGTCCTCCCGCTTGGTATCCACAGAACAAATAACAATCGCTGTCAGGAGACCAATTAAAGCATAAAAAACAAGATGAAAGAAGGAGGGAAGACTTGTTCCTTACCTGAGCAGATCAATTTCATCAGCATGAACCCCCTGTTCACAGTGTTTCCTATTGGCACATCTCAACAGGCAGGAAGCCCACTTCAACTGGTCTCTACCGCACAGGGCTGCTACATACGTAACTACAAAGACACAGAGAGAGAAGAGAGAGAGAGAGATCAGCACATGAGTGAGAAGACGATGTGGGGAGCAGAAAGAAAACAAACAGCAGGCAGGTAGATGGAGAATGAGAGAAATAAACGAAGAGAGAAGCTGTGAGAGAGAGAGACTGATGTGCGAGTCACAACCTCCAAGCCCGGCTGTTTATAAAGCCAGGCAGTGTGTGTGTAGGTGTGTATTTCTGTGTGTGTGTGTGTGTGTGAGGCAGTCAAGTGGCCACCCACGCCACCCTGTGTGTGAATACGTGTGTGTGTGTTCATTGCTCTTTCCGGAACATGGCCACAGGGTTCAAATGTTCCAATCAATACCTGAACCACGCACACACACACACATACACACACACACACACACACATAAATGCATACAGTATACGCAAATACTACTACTTTACTACAGAGGTGAAAGAATACGTAGAAAATATGAATATACTGTAAAAACGAACTACACATGTAAATGAAGGTTTTCCCAATTGAATACACTTTAATGCGTCATCGCCTCTTCTTTTCTCAAGTCCTTTTCTCTGGAACAAACTTCCTTTTATCTTTTGTTACCGCAGCTAAACTGTTACTTCCTGTCCCTGCTGTAGAGAGTTTAGTTTAACGTGAATCAGTTGGAGGGCGTCCTTCATCATTCAATCCACCCTAAACCTTGCCTACACATCTGTTAAGGCACAACTGACACTGGACGTGTTCCTGGATTTATTTGATTGCTCTTTTACTACATTAGTACAGAGCGCTGCAGGGATGACATATTTTTGAAGGCCAACCAGGAAGTTAGCATCACACTGGTTCCCCTCCACAAAAAGCCAATGGGATTTTCTTCCATTATATTTTGGATAATTGCAGAAAATAACCTCTGTGGCAAACAAACGTTATCGATACTTACATATTTTGCTCAGCAAGATAATCTTCACAAATAAACACCTCTGTTAAAAGCATGAATGCAATCACTAGAACTAAAACAAAAAGCTAACGTTAGGCTATAAACAAATTAAATCATGGTCACATAATGAGTTTACACAACTAGACTGTTACGGCCGACTGTAGTGTTTTTTTTAGACATGTAAAGTTCACCACAGGGGTGTCTACTGATATATGTCTTAGAACATGTCTTAGACCAAAGCATTACAATCTCAAAGGTGAAAAGATGCTGACTCGTGTCCTCTTTTTAGGACTCATTCCTGCAGCCCTCTATTGGGACCTACAATGATCCCATTGTGGGAGTTATTTATTTAGGACAGTTTAACTGAGATTCTTCAGAAGGGAAATTCTTTTTTTATAATTTTTACATGTTCTCGTAATCTGCCAGTTTTCACTCTCTGCCGAATTTCGTTTGTTTCTTTTCGTGTTTGTGGCATTTCATTTTTTGTTGTTTTCTTATTAATTTGCTTGTCTTAGAGATCATCGCCATCGATCACAGACCTTTGCGCATGCGGGCCTATTAAAACACATATTGAGACATTGTTATATGTTAGTGGTCTCGACAGATAGAATTGAGCTGAGTAAACCCGTTCATAGGTGTCAAACACTCTGTCACTGTCGAGTCATGGCGATGAGATGTCATGCCCCACTTCCTCTAATTCTGATACATCATGAGTGCTGTGTAAAATCTAATCCCTCACTTCCTGTGTGTGTGTAGGTGTGTGTGTGTGTGAGTAGGTGACTCATGTGAACCTACGATGCATTCTGCTTTGTTGTTACATAACTGTCGCTGCTCACACAGACAGATATTACAGACAACACACTCTGGCAGCTAGACTGAACTATCTCTCTCCCTCACACACACACACACACACAGTACAAGACTGGGGTGTGTGTGTGTGTGTGTGTGTGTGTGTGTGTGTGTGTGTGTGTGTGTATGTGATTGTGTGGCGGAGAGAAAAAACAGAACTCAAAGGATTTGTGTCAACTCCAATCCGACTTTGCAACGCAGGAAGAACTGAAGGCAAAGAGGAGCAGCTACAGCATGAGGAGTGAGTGAGGGATGAAAACACAACATGACCTCTTCTAAATTACAGTAAATGAGCTTAATATTATATATATATATTTATATCACAGAACTAGAAAAGAGCACTCAGGTGCAGATCTTCGCCAGGTTTGTCTCCCTCTAGCCTCCAAAACATCAAGTCAAGATGGCATCGAAGATAACAAAAACAGGGATTGAGGGATTTATTTATTCATCTCGTATCATGGAGTTAATCTGCAGATGCTCCAGTTCAAAGATGTACCAAACTTTTCTATGCATGTCAAATGTTTTGAGCTAAAGACCTGCAACAGACTCGGTAAGGCTTGATTTTAAACTAGCCCTTTGCTGGAAATGCCTTTTAGCTACTAAAGCAGGTGTTGATCACTTGCTGCGCCTTCTTAAGAGCAGTGAGGAGTTAGCGGTCAAAGACACAACAAACCAGTCAATAAAATACCACGAGAGGTCCTCGAGCAGACGGCCATGAATGAGCACAGAAAATATGAGGGTGATGGGTCCAGTAGTATGGGAGATTGGCTGCGGACAGACGCACACACACACACACATATGGCTGAACACATGATCCCCCCAGGCTTACGGCTGGTAATAACATAACTCCTCCTGGGCTGTGTGTTGTGTAACATGATAGAGTGAGCAGAGTTTTGTGATATTATTGATTCATTGCTATTGTCAGATTGTTATTCTTTAATAATATGATGAATAAATGCATTTTAATTGGACAAGAATGCGATTCCATATGCTATTCCTGTAAGTGCAGAGGCCATTTTTGTTCATTCTAGTGAACATAAAAGTACTCTGACAAATGAATTTAATGTATTTAGTTAAGCGATGAAGTAACGTCAGTTGAGCTCATTGTTCCCATATCTTTGTGCTGCTCCACACAGCAGGAAGATCTCTGCATCAGAAGAGTTTAAAGACGCATTTCAGGACTTTCAGCTGCTGCATTGAAGCATCATTATGAACTGATTACTGTCACCACAAACTGAGCCTCATTTTAAATAGAAGGCTGACGTTTTATATCGTTTAACAGCTGCACTGTAACCTTTGTTCTTGAGACGCTGGATAAAGCTGAGGATTATGAGTTTCCAGGGTTGTCAGAGTGATTTTATTTAACCTGTGTAAGTTAATTCAGATTAAAATCGTATTCATAACCAGCATGGCGAGAGATATGATGATGGGGAAATGTGTTTAAACGATGACGTCAAGACAAAAAGGCGAACACATAACGGCTACAAAGAAGACTGATTTAAAAACAAGTAAAACCTCCAACATGCAGCAGACATACAGTAAAACTCACTGCGTCATCTGATGCATTTCCAGAAAGAACGAGAGACAAGGAGTTCAGATTTTTATAGACTTGAATGCAGTTTCATAATGAGAATGATATCATTTCTCTTCTGACTTGCTTATGGTTGCCAGCAGTAGGCTACTGCCAATTTCTCAAAATCACATATAAATGTCCTTAGAGAGAGTTTGGTTTGAGATAAAAAGGCTTCTGAAAATCCTAACTGGACAGTAGGAGCACAGTAAATAATGCTCGCTGTAGATTGCACAGAAACTCTGCTCCTAGTCTGCATGCAAGACAAAGCAGACTGCACACACTTGATGACAAACAGATGAGAGTAACTCTACTGTTTGCAAAGGCAGAAGTAGCGTGACATTACGATACTGTACAATCACAGAACGTCTTAGAGAGGAGGTTGCTTTCTTTTATCTCTGCAAAAAAATTAGGAGAAACTTTTCGTAGGATATGATACAAACCGTTTTATGAGTATAAGTTGCCTAATTGAACCAACGCTTAACCATAGAGTAATGCTGTTGTGAGGACTTGATGAAATGGGAAAGAAAAGTGTAAAAGCAATTATTGTATAGGTAACTTGTCAAGTTGCCACGAAAAACACATTTCTAAGGTGTAACACCAGCGCTGGTAGCAAAACATGTCTGTGCAGAGCTTGTAATACTCTAGAGGTTAGGCAAGAGGAAAGAAGGGGGGGGGGGGGGCAGGACAGTCAGAGACAGAGACACTGAGGGAGTCAGGTATTGCCTGTAGCCACAACAGCACTCCATAATTTCTTCATCTTTCTCTGTGGTATTTCCTCTCTCTCCGTCCCTCCGTCCCTCCTCTCATCCATCTCCTCCCAGCTCTCTCTGACAGTCTATTTGGCCCACACAGCCCTGTCATCCATTCAACATGTCAGCCCCGGCGACGGCACCAATCTCACACTGACTGGCGTTTGTAGCCGGGCAGGCGGGACCCGCGGTAATAGAGCACCCGTGCCGTCGCCGAGAGCCCGTGGGTTCAACTCCCATGACACCCGGGTCACGGAGTCGACCCCACAGTGAGAAGACCAGAGGTTCAGTCCTCGTGGGACAGAGAGTTCATCGCCTGGTTCAAGGTTTATTACGCAATCTGTATCCACGTGACTGTGTTTAAGGTTTCCTTTGAGAACTCAATATACCAGCAACTTATTTTTACTTTTACAGTTTTGGTTCATCATTGATATCAGTGTTCATACCGTTTTACTCAGCAGCTCAGTGAGACGCGGAGTGGACGAGGAAGCCAAATGAACTGTCAGTCTGAGTTTAGTCGGGAGGGAAAACTATATGATCAGTGACATTAATGCTTGTGTGTGCAACTAAGTACATTTAGTCTCTCTGCTAACTACAACGAATGTTTACAGCAAACATTTTGGGTCATTTTGAAATTACTTCTTGTCACATCCTGCATGATTTTGTTCCAGTAACTTTTTAAATAACATGGCTGTTGCTTCATCCTCCCTCCTTTTGTTTGTTTGTTGAAATAGCACCGAGCCAGAACCTGCCTCACACTCTTTACACTACTGTCAACTATTTGCGCTGACGGATCAAATCTGCACTAAAGATATCATGCGTCCAGCCTTTAGCATACTGAACGTGTTAAACGTGTCAAACATGTTGCATAAATCTGTAAGTGTCGGACTGAAGTCAGAGGGCCTTTTGTAGCGTTGCCCTTCATAGCTGAGTGGAGAGAGAAAGCCACTTAGATATGACACAGAGAGGCTTTGATATCCTCTGGGGAGCCCAGCACTAAGACCTCATGCAGTCCTGCTACTGTGAGGCTCTTTACATCAAACTGTCAACCGCTGTCTCTTGAAATGCATTAACACTGGAAATGTGGCTTTTAACACAACACAGATATCAAGGAATCCTATATTGTCTTGGTAATCCTTTCTCGGTCGCGATGCATTTCATTTGTTGCCACCCAGTTTCCTGCTGTCCAGCTCACGTATTCTGTTTGTATCTTGACCCATATGGGTTCGTTACGTCACCTGCACCTGTTTAGATTTCCTCTCTTTTATATAACTCAAACACATGCATGCTGATCTGAGTAACCTACGAAAAAACATGCACTGTTGCTTTTAAGGCTTCTGTACTTCACCGCTGAAACAAGAGAGTTAGGAGTGTGTGGGAGGAAAGCCTGGGAGGAAAGCTGAGCGAGAGAGAGAGAGGGATGAGCCTTTTCCAAAAATCACTATAACACGCCTCCAAAAGCCCTACAGGGACCTACAGTGTGTTTGCTATAGTACATTTTCTTTATGTTACTTTTAATTGCTTCTAACAGCACCACTGTGAAATTATTAGATGAAGGAAACAATGTAATTCAATAACATAAGTGTCGGGAGTTGTTGTACATTGTTGGAGAGCACAACACACAGTAGGTAGTGTGTTTATTAGTATTTATATTGACTTTGTTTCCCTCCTGTGTCACACTGTCCATCAATAATGGCCTGCAGGAGATCAACTGGGTTGAGATCTGATGACTATAAAGGACGTGTCATACTCAAAGAATACAGTGACGCCTCATGCATCTGCATTCATTCGTCATGTCTCTGACATGCATTTAGATCATTTAAGTAAAAGTAGTGGAGCAGACATTTGAAAGTATTCTTTTACACTTTTACAAGTTAAAGTCCTGCATTTCAAATGATCTTTTCAGTAAAAGTAGAAAACTACAACTATAAAAACTATATTCAGAAACATGTTCTTAAAAGATTCATATACATTTATTTCTAATAATTTATTGTCAATGTTATCAAGTATTGGATTATTATTTCTGATGCATTAATGCGTAAGCGTAATTTCATGTTGTAGCAGGTCGAAGTCATTTTATCTACTTTATTTACAGTTGGGTAGTTACATCTGTAAGAAGGCATTATAAATTATAATCTTGTTATTTTAATCTGAAAGAACAGTAATTATGGCTGGGTATTAGTGGAGTAAAAAGTGGAGCATTTGCCTTTAAAGTTGTAGTGAAGTGGAAGCATGAAATTAAAATGTTCAAGTATTTGAGTAATATATAATCACATGCCACCAGTGTTTTTTACCTCCTGTTAGTGCACCTACTGGAATATTACATAATACCAGTGTGTACTGGAGGAGGTAAAATACTATGAGGATTATGTCAGCATGAACTCGCTCTTTAGCACCAAAGGTATGAACAATAATGCACCGCCCTGTTCTAGTGTTGTGGCAAATATATACATATAATATATACTGTATTTAGGTGTGTGTAGTTTGACCAGAGAGGGGGAGAGGGAGAGAGAGAGAGGGAGAGAGACAGAGAGAGTTTAAACGGGGATATGGAGAGAGTGACATAGAAAGAGAGAAATTAGCAGCTTACCTGCAAAAAATGTAGAAATATGTGTCCACGCGCAAGCAGGAGTCCTTTCATCAGCTCCTTAATGTCGCTTCACATCACTGACAAGAGCAGCAACAACATCCCAGTGTGATCAACCAGTCCGGAGGTCCTCCCTCTCTCTCTCTCTCTCTCTCTCTCTCTCTCTCTCTCTCTCTCTCTCT
>NW_022280033.1:931965-1011880 GCF_004355925.1 Anarrhichthys ocellatus
TCTCTCTCTCTCTCTCTCTCTCTCTCTCTCTCTCTCTCTCGGGACTTGGCCCACCTCCTCAGAATAGCGCTTCGTTAAACTCTCGGTGATACCCGAGATTTTACCCGCACGACGATCAACACTGAGCGTCCGAGCCTCCTCCACCGGGCGGTCCCGTCCTCACAACATCACCATCATCACCATCTTCATCATCACTGTCACCGTCCTCCAACCGATGATTTATCTCTCCTCTTTCTCTACGAACAGCCCTCTGTCTAAAGCATCAGCATCACCACGAGCTCTCGTCTGCTTCTCCTCGTCACCCTTCGTCTGACTCTGTCCTCGCGGCTTCCTCTCCGTGTCTCTGTCCCGTGGCTCGGCTCTGCAGCCCAGTAAGTGTGTCATGCTTGGGAAGAGAAGCGCATCATCCAGCGCAAGGCATATGCCGATGGTGAGACAGCGCAATGACATTAAGAATTCACCCCTGAGCTACAAGTCTGAATACTACTGAACTGTGAAAATCACATTAACACCTTTAACTCTTAGATACACAGGGGTTCTCTGTCTATGTGTTTTGTGTATTAACCCCACAAACACAGCTACATGTAGGAACGTTTAAATAATAGTCAAAATAAACTCATATCAAAATCAGCTTTTATTGCCAATATGGAAAATATGAATAGACATGAAGCTAAAAGCAAGGACAAAAAAGGAGAAAAAGTAGGCCGCTGTTCGTGACGCCGTATTAAACAAGAATTCAAACGATGATCTATTTGTCACGTAACTTGTACGTAAATAACGTCACTTCTGTATTTATTTCAACCTAAACCACAATCTAGTCCTAAACCTATCTAAGTAGTATTGTTGCCTAAACCTGACTGAGTTGTTTCCTGTGAAACAGACGTTTATTTTACGCATGTAACAAATACAAGTTGACTCGTGTTGCTGGGCTTCTGTAGCGAAATGCACGTAAAATGAGGGGTAACTTTTTAACACACGAACAGCTGTATTAGGATAGGTTGATCCTTTTACTGGCGCAGAATGTCTGATGATGTGATAGCTGCGTAACAAGTCATTGAAATTACGCATTTTAATTTAACGGTTTCCATTCATGTACATTTTTGATCACCCTTAAAAATAGAAATAAGTAGCTTTGGAAATGACCAAATAATTTAATTTTTAATGTAATCTAACCATTTGGCAGTACCTCCAGAGCCGACTAGATGGCACTCTGAGACCCACTGTGAACCAGAACCTGACTGAGCCAGACTTCAACCCCCAGCATCAGTGGCCGATGTCTCTCATGCTCTTATAGCTGAATGTGAGTCAATCCCTGCAGCCAGGTTCCAAAATCTGATGGAGAGCCTGCAAACAGCAGCACATCAGTGCCCAGGGTTTAGTTACCACGTGTTCAACAGCAACATGGAGGTGTAATGTTTGGATCTGAGCCCTGCACAGCGATGCTGAATCCACGCTGGTGGTGATTTTAAGTCTCAGGACTGTGTTGGCGCGTATTAACTGTTTGATTGATGGCTGACTCTTCCGTTTGGCCAGGACAAATGATATGGTCATAAAAGGCTATTTTTTAATGCATATATTTTGATATGTCAAAGTAGGAAGTAATAAAAAGAATGATGGCTTGATTCCATGTAGTTGCATTGGGACACTTGAACAGACCAGAGCCACCATCATGGTTATGAGTAACACCTGTGCAGCAATCAAATAGAAAACACCTGTTGAGCCTTTGAGCATTCAGAAACAGGTCAATTACAAATGCAAATCCTTCAATCATTGTTTATGAATCTACTGACAAACTGCATCAATTGTATTGTTGTTTCGGTTAAAAAAAGCATCCTGTAAGAACTACTTACTAAAGTCGGCACGTCCTGATATTTAAATCGAGTTTCTCCATTTTGGAAGACTTTAAACATTTTCCTCCACGATGTATTGGCGGACCCTTTGCCGTAGGATGGCTTCCTTGAATAAATTATGATGAATTTATATTTTACAGATTTAAAAAATCAGACAAAATATTTGTTTTAGCTACAAACTCAACATGATTGGAAAAGAAAAGTATCCGAGTGTATTTTGTGCTTTGAACCACAGTGAGGCGACAGAGAACTGCCGGTTTTTAGGTGTCAGTGGCCTTTTTCAGGTTGTTTTTCTCTTTGGTTGTTAATAAATGCTCTATTCTTGTTGCTCATGCTCATAATCACTATCTGAAATGGTAATACGCATTCTAAGGCATTTCAAGGCAATCAGACCAACAGACCTGTCTGATATTGACTCTTAGCTGGACAGTCACCTTTGGCCAGAATACTCTGTGACAGTGAAATGTTTGACTTGTTAAAAATGTACTTAGAAAAATCTTTCTTTCTTTCTTGCGTTGTTTCATTTCCTTGTTACATTTTACATATTTTAACACAAACCATGATGGTTTTTTAAACGTTAACCACGTGGCATTGTGCGTAAGAGTGATACGAGGCTGATAGGAAACGTATTTATGAAACGCATTCTTTCGACTCAGAAACGTCGACATGTGGTTTGCAGAAACATTTTTACTGGTGACTGAATCGACCTGCTACTCAAAAAGGGGCAAACAAAGAGTCTGAGAGGATGAGGAGAGGGGATATCCTCCCCTTCACATTGTTGAGAAGTATCCAGACAGGACGTTAGTCAAACAGCTACGGTCATTGTTGAAATCACCCTTTGTGTTTACGTCTTACTTCATATCACAGCAGCTGACAAATCCGTCTTCAGCGTTGTAGCCCAAAGGCCAACAACTCCCAGCTGATTGGTTACCGACATTTCTGTCTTTCAATCAAACCTTCAGTGAGATGTTGGACCTCGGTGGTGTCTACATCTGGTTTTGAGCTGAGATTTGTTTGTCAGTGTGTCAGTGGGATGTTTGATGCAGCTCAGCTTTTGTGATGGTTGACTGCAGTGCCTCCCAAACCAGGAATGAGGACCAGGCCTGTTCCCAGAGGGCATCAACACGGGGATGGGCGCTGGTGTATTTGAGTAATCGACTTACGCGTAGGGAACTGAACCCCTAAATCTGGACACGCCATACCTTCTTAGCTACATGCCACAGCTTTATATCTGCCTTTGACAAAGACAAAGACACATCTGCTTTACAGACCGTGAAACAAAAGAGACCCAAATGCAAATCCTGATATAGCGTACGAGGCCAGAACCTGTGTGTGCTACAGTGTTTAGACGGTAGATGTTTGTGTTTCACCACAGTGAATTATTTGCACAGACAACCCCAAAGAAAACAGTTTTTCTTCTGCTGCAATAACAATAGAGTTTTTATTTATGAGATTTTATCAACAGATGTGGGCGAGGAACTAGACAAGCTGGTAGGTTATAGACAGAAACAACATCAGTTTGTCTCTGACAATGGAAGGCATTCCTCGTGTTGAAGTGGACAGAGAGACTTTAAACCTTACAATCTATTTTTGGGAAATTGGTTTCTTGTTTAATTAAATGTTTTCTGAATTCTTCTTCAGATAACCAACTACTGTAGTCCAGGTGCATTGACAGGGAAATGTGCATCACATTCAAATATTTTTGTATTTAATGAATTGGTTCATAAAACAACAGTGTCTTGTGTTTTATATTTTGCTCTTTATGTGACATCTGGTGTCCAAACTATACATTTTTCTTTCCTTTGAAGTTTCTTTAGATTTTATTTTTATGCATCCAAAAATCAAGATCTCATTGTTATGGCTGCAGCACCATATTAAATAAAACAATTTGTGCACTGTATTTCACCCTCATTCATCCAGGATCACAGTTAATGAACATTACTTGGGTGCATAACTTGCATCTGACGACCAAAAAGAAAACTGAAAGTTTTCAAAGATAAAAGTTTACCAACAGTCATAACCCGATGTTACCCTGAGTATGAATGAAGACGTATTTTGACAGATGTGTGATGTTTATACTCATAACAATAATTGAAGATGAACTCCATCTGCGTTCTTTTGTGGGGTTTTCAAAAGGAAAAGCCCTCTCAGCCGTTAGCAAAAAGCAGTTATGTAGGTTACCATAGAAAGCTAATCAATAGCGTTATGAATCATGTGAACGCTAGCACTGGTGAGTGAATGTTAGCTATGCTGAAAGGATTAGTTGGGGTTTCTTTGAGGAGGGGTTGGATGTAAACTCTTGTGTTCTGAGAGGTAAAATTACTGTTTTTGTCAATGGAATCCTGTGGCTTTCTGACGGGGATCTGAAGCTGTTATATCGCTCTCTTCAAAGCCACCAGACTCCATTCATTTCAGCTTGCAGAACACAGGAGTTGCTGGTCTGCCACTGCATCAATCGGTCAGTTTGTGTGTGTGTAACCTTTGTCTGCAAACTAAAGTGGTGTCCACAGCAGTGCATCGCTTACCTTCCATACCAGTACTCATGTCTGGTTCTCCAAACTGGGAGCGTGTCGACCGCCATCTAAGTTACAGAAGGAAATACACACTGACTGTGTACGGATGCATAAGACTGTAGAATATCATCATGCAGAAACACATGTCGGGTCACGTGGGAATATGTATAGGGGCCTTGGGAAAATAGCATTTTGACACTAAAACATACAAACAGGTGATATGAAAGCTACAGAATGATAAAAAAACAAGACAAAGAAAAAGGAATATATTTTATGATCTATAATCAAATTTAAGGTGTTTTTGAATACATGACCCCAATGAAGGCACATTCCTGCAGTAAAAGGAGATGGTGTTTAAATTAGGTAACAAAAGAGAGCGCGATTGTAAAAATACCCCCTAAAAACATGCACATATCACGAAATCACATGACATGTGCATGTAAACATCAAATTTCTGTTGTTGCAACGTACACAGGTAGGTGTGCTACTCGCTCACATTCATCTGAGATGTTTGTCATGCTAACAGACACAAAGTGCTCGTGACAGGACGCAGAGCATTCTCTAACTGGATTACATGTAAACAGCTTCCCGTATCAACTCCTTTTGCATGTAAACACTCACTCTGGCCCACTTCAAAATTCAGACTTTCTTTGATCAGGCTTCAAAGGATTATCCATTTGCAGTCTCCATGTAATCGTATTCAAGGATAAAGCAAGCCTCAGTTTAATAGTCTGGTTTTGGAGTTTGGAACATAATGCAATGTTTGTACCACCCCATCCTCGCCACAAGTCCACTGAAGTCGAGCTTGAGGTCGAGGGAGGAGGGAAGATGAGATGGCGGTATTCCGCTCTCCTCTCTCGATCGCCGTCTGTCTCTCTCTCCTTTCAGCCTCACTCAGACTCCTGCAGACATCAGTCACATCTTCCAGCCATCGTCCTCGCCTGAATAACTGATGACGCAGTGAAAGCTTTTTAAAAACCATTCCCTATTCCTGATTAGATGGCATTAGAGAGGGTTATCATAAAGGAAATATGAGAAACATATCAAGGATTGGATGGTGGACTGCATGGAATCCTTCCACTGTCTATGTAGATGTGTTGGGGGTCAGAATTCAGCTTCAAATGGTTTTGGAAACATATGTTTTTCAAGATTTGGATGTTATGAATGTTAACACACTACTTTAGAGTGTCATCTGAATGCATATACTTTCTCTGATGTCTTTCACAATGCTCAAAAGAGTATTTAAAGCGCTGTTCCAGGCTGGGAGAGTTTAGCCTTGCAGCCCACCGTCCTGTCTACCTGTGCTGAGCTCGTTCTGCTCATTTCCAGCAGCTTGGGTGAGCCGTCAAAGTAACTGGCTGCACCTGAGAGATGCTGAGTGGCTTTGGGTATTTAAGGCTAGTTTCCACACATGTTTCACTCCTTTCCTGGGCAGCCTCCATGTCCTCCCATGTCCTGAATCAACTTCAGGTTTTATGCCTCGAAACAACACTCGTAAATACTTAAGTCTGTCAGTATGATATTGCACTAAAGTGGGTGATAAAACATGCTAGAAAAGTTATGTTCTGCTGGGGTCAACTGGAGATGGCACCCAAACAGGAAATTCCAAGAAGTTAAATAAAACCTCAAGTGCATGAAACATCAAAAGAACAACTTTCTTTTAGTTGTCTTTTCTTTTTAAGGTTTCAGTGTAGACAATTACACCATGTATTTGACATAACGCATATTTCGATAAGTACGAAACCTTACATTTATATTTATTGAACCTTTATTTATCCAGTCGAGTCCCAATTACATTCAAAAACTATTTTACGAAGGAGTCCTGGCCAAGACGGAAGCATGAAAGTTTCGCACATGAAAACACAAATATCAGACTTAACGGCAGAAAGTAAAAAAAGAAACGAGACCAATAAGACTAAAACAGCAAATTGCATCAACCAATGTAATAGCAGTGTCATTCAGTAACACATTCGGTGTTCAAATAATCCTAATCGTGTTTTAAAAATCTTGTATGCTAATAAAATACCCTTGTTTAAAGTGTCTCTGTAGCTCACACCACTATCCTCATACAACGGTTCATATATCTTACAAAACGTTACTCCTTATTTTTTGTGCTTTTTCCTACAAAAGTCAGCAGCACCGGTCAGCTTCCACTTGTAACATGCATACAGTCGTTCAAAATGAACTTCTGTCTTCACAGGAAACTATTTAGTTAGGATTGGGATAAGATCGTTGTTTGCGTTAAAATAAGTTTGTAAGTGGCGTTGCTTAAGCACAGAAGTTAAGGGTAGGGTAACTTCATGTGTTCAGTTACTATCGAGGGTTTGCACTGATGCCTCTGATACTTTCCCACACAACAACAAACCAACAGGCGGTCGCTATGAATGGGCAGAACAGCATCCCAGAGAGAGGAAAACATTGTAAAGGCCGTCTAATGACACTTCTTTAGGAGCGGTCACATGGATCATTTTGTAAGGCAGGAAGACAAATTACATATTTTGACGTTGACAGGAATGCGGCTTCACATAACAACATTATGTTGAACAAAACCTGAAGGTGGAATAACAGCTTCTCATATTTAAGATTTGTCAGCCGGATCAAATTAAAAAATGTTGATTTTTTTTTTTCTTTGAAAGTGTGTGTGTGTGTGTGTGTGTGTAGTCCCAGTTGGGTGTCAACACAAGACGTAAGTCACTTTGGTATTCCCCTTTCATATTCTCTCCATCTCTCTCTCTCTCTCTCTCTCTCTCTCTCTCTCTCTCTCTCTCTTCTGATCTTGAACACTCAGCTATCATGTCCTCATGTCTCATATGGATATGATCACATATATGGAGGTCTGAACCCTCGGTCCACCGGCCCCCCTGCAATAATACAACTGCATATGAACCTGTGGTGAATTTACACTCGGTTAGGAAAAGAGAAAAACAGGATTTCCTCCGACTCGCATGTCAAAGATCAAGGCGAAGGAGATCAGAGCTTTTCCTCACGCCGCCTCACAATGTGTAACAATTGACATGTTGGATCATTTTACACAAAGAAACAGAGCTGGACTTCACCAGATGGAAACATTATATATACAGTATATATATATCCAATGACTGCATAAAACACAATACTCAACCTTTATAAACATCGAACAAAAAGTTCGGAAATTAGTGTTTGGTAGATTATTTCTCTGTTGTAACAATGCTTCTTGGCAATAAATTTTATACCGTTGGAAAGCCTGTTTAGTTACCTTTCAAACGGTGCCCCATTTGTAAGGAACATGCATTTGTGGGATGAGCAGCACAGCTGAGTATGTGGGTTGCGCCCATGAAAAATTTGCCAAATCTTCTCTGCCAAACAGCTTATTCTGCTGTTGCTATTGACTCTTGTTCGGTGTTGTTTGGTGGATTGGATGATTGAAGTCTATCAGTAACAAGGAAGAAACAAGACATATTGGCAATTTTACAATTTATTCATTTAACAGGAGCCTCAGTAGCGTGTGGAAGAACCATACACAACCACAACAGCCCGGCACCTCCTCCTCCTCATGCTGGTCACCAGCCTGCTCACACACTGCTGTGGGATGGCATTCCACTCCTCAAGCAGGATTTGTCGTAAGTCAGCCAACGTGGTTGTGTTGGTCACTCTGGCACGAACAGCTGGTCCCACAAGTGTTCACTTGGGTTGAGGTCAGGACTGCTGGCAGGCCATTCCATCCTCTCTACTCCCACATTCTGGAGGTAGTCTCTGATAAACCGCTCTGTGGGGGCGAGCGTCTTCATCTTGGAGGATGGAGGTTCGGTCCCAGACTGTGGAGAAATGGGATTGCCACTGGTTGCAGAATCTCATCTCGATATCTCTCTGCATTGAGATTGCCTCCAATGAAGACAAGCCTCGTTTTTCCAGTGATGGAGATGCCGCCCCACACCATCCCACTGCCTCCACCAAAAGGTGTTACACTATCAGTACAGCAATCAGCATAGTGTTCTCCCCGTCTTCTCCACATTTTGACCCTACGATCCAACTTCCTTAGGGAGAATCTGGACTCATCGCTGAACATAACGTTCCTCCACACGTTCAGGTTCCAGTGCAGGTGTTGCCGACACCGGCAGAGAAGATTTGGCAAATCTTTCATGGGCGCAATCCACATACTCAGCTGTGCTGCTCATCCCAGAAACGCATGTTCCTTGCAAATGGGTCACCGTTTGAAAGGTAACTAAACAGGCTTTCCAACGGTATAACATTTATTGCCAAGAAGCATTGTTACAAGAGAGAAATAATCTACCAAACACTAATTTCCAAACTTTTTGTTCGATGTTTATTTACTTGGTGAAAATCTGCTATGAATCATAAATCTGACCCAACTTATTGTTGGGTTACAATCAGTAAATTCCAACTTCACCTTTTATGGACATGAGGGATGATTTTTGTCCCAAAAAACACACAATGTCATTGTTTCTCAATCAACCTTGATATCCAGATCCCAGAAAGTACTTTTATAATAATTCTGAAACGCATGTTTTTGTAAATTAATACATTTTCTTTTAAAACAAATAATTTTTCCAACCTGGTCTCTCTCCCACTTCCTCAAATACTCGTCTATTTCCGCTCGTTCGACGCAAACAGTGTCTTTTCAAAATAAACCTCTGTTTTTACAGGAAACAAATTGGTTTGGTTTCAGAAAAAATCATTTGTTTGTGACGTAGGCCATGTTCTCTACGCAGCCTAGTAACGCTATGTCATGTTAAGTAACGTACATGTTTTGTGGTGTTTTTGGACCCATCCATCCACTTCCTTACGCGAGCTTTATTGCGTTTTATATTACGTAACCTGACTTAACTCCCGCCATAACTACGGCCACGCAGGGCGTCATAGTGAAACGCGTAGGGGCCACTGACCAATTGGAAGTGAGAACAAGTTGCTCTTTACACCTGCTCTTGTTCGTTTTTTGATTTTTTTATTGTCTACCTTTGCTTGATAAATAAAATGTCTCTTGCTCACACTGGTCTCGTGGTCATGGAATTAAAACACTCACTCTTCAGCTATTAACTTGATTCGAAGAACATCTGAATTCTTTGCGTTGTCGAACTTCAAAACACCAAACACAAAGACAACAAAACTTATTGTAGTGTTTATTTTTATTCTACACTTACAAAAATGTCAGGTAATAAAAAGTAGTTGCTATACACCATAAAAACAATATATAAAACATTGTGTTCGCCGTCAAAAAAAATGAATTACAGTATTTAGTTTTAGGATAAAGGCACATGTTGCTCCCTTGGAGACCCTTACTGTATTTACACATGTATTTCTATGTGGTTTCTCTTTTTCTCTTATTGGTTTTGACACCCATTTGTGTGTATCTACATGGGCACAATCACAATCACAAGCACACACACAAACAGTAAATCACATATTCACTCAGGCGGCCATTCAACAACGACTCTTTCACTTTACAGCGATAGCAACAGATTGTGTCAAGTTCGACGTCTTCTAAATACAGTAACATAGGCTACAAATAAAGGAGGTGAGGCCGGAGAAAAATCATCGTTAGGCACGTTTCTTTTCTATATACATTTCACTCAAAGTACACTCCTCAATAACACATGGGATACACAAAAGAAATGACAGCAAAATCACCTAAAGTTCTGTTCTTTCAAGATAATATTTGATACATATGGGGCGTTTGTTGCTTGATATAAAGATAAAATACTTTGTTTTGTGCCTTAATCCCAACCTGATTGACTTTCACTGTCTGGATCCAAACCATTGACCAAATTAGAGATGAAAAATGGCACTTTTTTAGGATGTTAAATTGCGCTGCTTGACAAAATGGCATCAGTCATTTTGCAGCTGCACAATAATGATAATAAGGAAATTGAATTTAATGATCGATGTGTTCTGGAACTATCTCTTTTAGATGCATGAGTGTATGTGTGAAGTGTTGTCGTTGTTTTACATAGAGTTTTGGAACAGAACTAAAAAGTGGAAAAACACTGCTGGCCAAAATTGTTGTCAAATTGACCCATCTCCCTCTCCAAATGTCTCACATTTTCTCACCCGAAGTACACAACACTCATTGCTGTTAGTATATAATGGAGCATCTCTGTCTGCTACAAGCTGTCGATTTTAACAACACTGATTTTTTTCGTTCACAATTAAAGATAATGGTGATAACATACAAGCAAAATGCAAAAAACAACTTTAATATTGCTTCCTGGAGAGCGACTGACAGGTCTGAAATAACAGGACAGAAAAACATTTCCTCCAGTAAGATTCACAAGGTGAGTCTCCATTCGTTGGCCCAAACGAAGATGGCAGCCAGAAAAGCTTTCAAAAAACAAGTTTCTTTTTTAAAACTAAAAGTATTTTTTCTGTACAAGATCCATTTTTTTTTGACATAAGTTTCTGCAAACCACGGATACATTGAATGTGGAGTTTTTTTTTATGTGGACGTTTTTTGCATTCCGTCAGAGCAAGTGATGTAATATATTGAACAACCGTTAATGAAATAATGAGTAAAACGAGCCAAAAAAAAGTCCTCCAAGGGCAAGGGAGAGTCATGAATGAGTCAAACAAACACAGGACTTTCACCCAGGAGACTGATCCTCGTGTCCCGAGTGAAACCAAATTAAACGTTCATGAAATGTATTCACACTCGACGTGGTTTGCAGAAATGTAGAATGCCAACTATTTTTCTGGTAACTAGGTTGCAAAAGCAATGGTCTACTTGTGAATCCACTGTATTCCTCAGTGCCAACAAAGTGAGGAGTTGCTTATTATGAATTTAAAGATTTAACTGTGGCTAATCTTTATTGATTTGTAAACGCTGCGTTCGGCTTTGCTTCAGAAACAGGATGTTAGCGCCTCTTGCATGTGCGATGTGTCTTTGCTCTGAAGTGTTTCTGCACAGCTGGAAAACTCATCACTGCTCTACATTGTTCTCTTCATCTTTCCTCCTTGTTTCTTGTCATATATGTTTCTCCTTGCCTCGATCCTTTTTCCTCTCCAAGGTTGTTTTCCCAGCCCGGGCTAACGGGAAGTGAGCACAATGTGTTGGCCCACGGGAGAGATAACACGGACAGGAAGGGGCGGGAGAAACCCCCCACATGGACAGGAAGTTGACTCCGCCGTTTGGTTTAACTGATTAGAGGACGATGAGAGAGAAGGTGTGGTAGAGATACGGTGAGGCAAACAAGGAGGACCGGAGAATGAGGGAGAGACTGAGAGTGAGGTGGAGGAACTGGCTGCTCTAAGTTTATATATATATATATATATATAATATGAACCCAACAGGAAAGCATTGAGAGGGCTTCCAGCTATTGTATCCACCGTTTGTCAAATGGCATTCCAAGGAGCTAGAAACAACTTCAAGTCCAAACAAAACAGAATAAACAGGAGAATAAATAAACTATATTCTCTAAACTGGAATGAAAGTAGATATTTTTTAAAAACAAAGGGGCGGTCCTCAGGACATGTGGCTGTGTCTTCAGCAGAACAATGTATTTAAATATTGCATTGTCAACTGGACTATATTAATGGGAATGGGCACCACTTCACTGTAAAGAAAACTGATTTATGAGTTGTTGCAGTGACCTTTTAACTTTATGAATGATTTACCTCCAGAGCTTTCATTTGCACAATAATAATCCACCGTGTCAAATTCCTTGTATGTGCAACATACTTTGGCAAATAAACGGTTCTGGTTCTGATTCAGATAGGTAGGTATTGTCTACATGCTACTGAGTCCCTGATAGCCGGGGTTCAAATGGTCCATGGACGCAGTTGTTCCTGCAAATATACATCATATCCTCTAAGTTATAAGAGGATTAAAGATCAAAGGGATCTGCCATTTAAATGTGCGCCAACAACCTGGCAACCCAAATGAATTAAGTAGATGATCTTTGTAAGGAATAACCCGTGATCAGAATTACTTTAATTTTGCTAATGGGTCACTTTTCAAGCTAATTTGGACAAACATGTTGCTGGTGTCCAGCTTCTTCAATGTGAGTTTTGCGGCTTATTTCAGTTTTATGTTATTGCAAATTGAATATCTTCATTTAACAAAAGGCATCTTGGGCTCAATGGGCTCATCTTGGACATTTTTCATTTCATAGATACAACAATCAATGATTCAAGACGAGCAGATTAAATAATAATTAGTTTCAGCCTTAATCCACAAAAAGGCAGAGGAAATGAGGATGAGTATGGCTCAAAAGAGCTTTTTTTTTGTCCTGTCGACAATAACCACAAGCCAAATTAAAAGTATAGTCTGTATCCATATTTTGGTTCTTTTAGACGGTGCAACCCAATAACGAGTGGACTTCTCATTGGAAGATGAAACAAACCACAGTAAATAAATAGTTCCAGTTCAGTCACAGAATTCTGAATGATCAACAGTGCTTTTCGTTTCTGTAATATGACAGAACTATTTTAAAATGTTGGATCAGAGAGTTTCTGACCTGCCAGTAGCCCCAAAGGATGGGAGGTTAAAGTTATTCGAGCCACCTCGGAGCCATCACAACGGCCCAACTGACCGCTGTGGCCACTTGGCGTTTCCTGAGTTGTCTGAATGACTTTTGTTCTAGTGGGCCTCTGAGAATTGGGCTTTTCATCTCAACAATATGTGATGATAAGTTCTGTCAAATAAGACCTGGAACATGCTGTAATTCTGTCTGAGCAGCAGTAGTGCCGTTTCCTTTCAGTCTGTCTGTTGTCTTTTTTTATCCTTGCAGCAGAAGATAAATGGACAGAATGACTCACTTAGAAAATGACTCCTTGTTCATATCAGATGGTTGGTTTTAGGAACCAAAAAGAAGGTTTCTACCTTGAAAAACCTGCTAAAAATCAGGAACTTTTGATGCAGCTTTCTAAACTTTTTCAGACAACTAACACCTGATGTTGTGTTGGGACTTGAACTTTCCTTAAAGACAACTCTTTCAGTGTTTTAGATAAAGCCAACACAACTGGCATCTTGCTGTGATCAAACACTTCAAACCTCTTTGAGTTAAAACTCTTGTGGTGTTCAGTTTTTCACCTCAAATAATAAACCCCTGAAGCGATATCTTATTTAAAAATGAAATCATCAACCTCAGATCAAAAATAAAATCACTCCATTCTCGCCGTGTTTATGGACCTTTTGTCAAAAAAACAACAACAAAAAACCCCACATCAAAGTTCAGAGAGATTACAGGCTGTCGATATGAAAGAGAAGCGTGGGACAGAAAAAAATACGGTAAAAATCTCAAATCAACAAGGAGTTGTTTTTAAATGCACCATTTTGCATCCCCAGCAGCAGAAATTAACTTCCATTGATATTAAAAACGCTTATATTAGCAGATATACATAAAAAGCTCATATCAAGATGACAAGTTGACGTAAACATTTGATTTAATAAGACTATGCATACTTTTTGTTCTTTTTTTGTAGTTAAAAATAGTTTAAAATGTCTATTTAGATCCAAATGTAGATTATGCATATATTAAGAAATATGCGTCATTGGTAGGTGTACGTGTCGATTAATATAGGTGCGTACAAATAACACATTTTAAGAGACACGATACTAAACTTATTCTGCAGTACAGTCAACGGTGGTTAAAAAATGATGCAAAATGGTGTTTTGAGACATAAACTGAATGCAAACGGGCGTAAAGAATTTGAATATCTGGCCAGCAGTGACCATCAACTATCCAAGATAAACTCTGAATGGCCCGCCGTGGAGCTTCGTCTGATTTGGACTTTCAGATCTTCTCAGGTGATAAAAGGGTTACGATGTCAGACTTCACAACACTGTGACAGAAATTTAAAAGCATCCTCACGGTGTGGATCTCACGCTGTCGCCAACAATCGATCCTCTTGCACATCTGTGAGGCAGTTGGTTCTCACTGTCTCCTATGGCGTCATGTCCTGGTGTTACTTTTAAAAATCTTTCCAACATCTCCTCGGATGGAGGAGGAGACAAAGGGCACCATATCGTCAGTATAAGAGCTCTCCAGAAACCAAAACCGAAGCTCTTGGAAAGAAACTAAACGGACGGCGTCAAATCCTGGTTCTACGAGTGTGAGTGTGTATATTTCCTACATACATTTGGCTATGTGTGAGTGTGTTTTTATGGCTCTTTTCGATGTGTGTGTGTGTGTGTGTGTGTGTGTGTATTTTGGCATCCTATATGCTTATTAGCAGATGGTCTCCATCAGTATTGATGGTAGTAGTCAGGTGCGTCCACACCGTACAGCTCGGCCAGGGTCCTGAACCTCGGACCCCAGTCGTTCAGGAAGTCGTAATCCAAGTTCGAACCCGTGGAGGAACTCCCCAGAGAGCTGAGGCTTCCGGCTAAAGACTCTGGTCCCTCGTAGCCGTAGATGTGGAGGGTGTCGTATGGGAAGCCGTCCCTGTCGTGGTCCGCCTCGTCCTTCTTCACCTCGATCATCACGGCCATGTCGCCCTTACAGGCGGTGGGTTGTGCGTGGTGGGGGGGTTTCTGCACCATGGCGTAGAGAGACGGGTGGGGGTGGTGGTCCGGGTGACGGAGCAGGGAGCCATCGTGGCAAGCGGAAGAGAGGATTGAGACATCGTAGCTAAAAGAGAGAGGAATTAAATTCAATGTTTACTGGTGAACTCTGAGAATTTGTCATTTGAAATAAGTCTATCAAACATGTCACATCTGCTGTTAAATGCACACTCGTGTTAGTAGATGTGACCAAAAAAAGACAAAAAACATTGAAAAAGTGCAATTAAAACATAACCTAAGATTATCTGATATAATATTCAATCCTATTTCACAACTAGGACGTAAAATTGTATCTTTTCAAAACATAATCATTCAGAAAGCTTTCAATCTAAATATAGGTTATAGTATCAGAACAGAAATATAATATTTCTTTCTTCTGCTGCTTATGTTCACTTCTTTACTTCCTTTAGCCATCGTGACTTCAGACAGCATGCAGTACGGTGCTGTTACTATGGATAGTGTAGGGATTATGTATGGTTTTAGTACTATTAAATATAGATACGATTAGATCTGGATTAGATTAAACTTTAATCATTTCTTTTGGGCAAACTGGGTCATCAAATTGACAGATATAGCAAAGAAAATAAATATTGCAAATGTAGAGGGTTAATAGAGTATATGGTTTTCTAAATATAAAGTGCAAAATAATAAAAGTAGAGCATCTATAAATTACACATTAATAGAGAACGTATAAAATGAAAATATTTGTTGAACTGCATTTAAAAATATATAAATATCAAGATGCAGGCAACATAAAGAGTATTAAAGTGAAAAACATTTAGATCTACAACAAATCTTTTATCGTTTGACATTAAATTCATAATTATTGTTTTGTGTCAATGGTTAAAGGATGGGGAGTGTTCCCCTTTGGAAACTGTGTCAGCACATATCAGTTATATTCTGAGGTTGTTTCTTCTTTCTCTTCTTCTACGTACCCATTAGTGTCCATCTCTCCTCCTCCCTCCTCATCGTACGTGACCAGCTGCTCGTGAATCTCCCCGCTGTTCTTCAGACTGGCCAGAGAATCCTTCTGGTAGCGTTTCCTCATCACAAACAGGATCACTATGACTGAGAAGCAGCAGAGGACGGTTTTGTTTTAGAACATGTTCATTCTGTGGATCATCTTTGACACAAGATAATGCAATATTAGGGATGGAGGAAAACTTCTATATGTTTTGATTGGAAATAGATGAATGTATAGGCCATGTATAAAAGAGGAACAGTGTAAAACACTTCGTTGCACATGGAAAACCTCCACAGTTTGTCCTGCCATCTTTCCTGCTGGACCAACAGTGTAAATATAAAAAACGAGAGAGAATTAGGCCAAGAAAATGGAAACGGAAAAAAAAGAATGGGGGCAAGAAACAAGTGAGGAAAGTGGAACACTAACGAGGGATTGAGACTAGAAAACAGAGCAAGAATGAGGGGAGAGAATGAGGAGCGGGTGGTTTTAGGTGTCTGAGACGTTTCGCCTCGAGCATGAAAACCTCAGATGAATCCACTTAGCCAGAGACAACACAGGAGAGACGGAGAGAAAGGGGGAGCGTAAGAAGCAGGAAGAGAGATTCAGTAAATACAAGAGAGGAAGTGCAAATGAGAAAGCAAAACGAAGGGGGGTGAGAAGGAAAGGAAAGGGAAGGAAAGTTGGATGTGGCAGGTGACAAAGAAATAAACAATTGAGAAAGAGAGAAAAGTGGGTGAAGAGGGGAAACACAGGAAGAAGTAAAGAGAGCAAACACAAGAATGTGAGCATAAGAAAACAAAGGCATTAGAAAATGTTTTGTTGACGTGACAAAGAAGGCGAGCAGCTGCAGGGATTATGAATCTTGTCTGTGTAGCCTGAGGACCTTTACTCAGGAGTACCGTGTGGAACCAAAAATTGAGTAATGTTTACTGATGATGTCACACGTCTTAAAGTCCGAAGCGTACGTCACATTACAAGCGTTATTTTAAGCCAGACCAATATGTTGTTTCGAACCCTAAAGGGCCTTAACTGTTGTTGTTGTCACGAATACTTTCACACAGAAAGTGAATATTACGCGACAGTTTTCAGCTTTCAACCAATCATGTTGAACGGGTTGAGCTGCACACAAACAACAACAACACGGAGGCTCTGGAGACCGAACCAAGACGCAAACTTTATTACTCCTTTCAACCTTGACAAAAGCAGCACAAACTAGATCCACTCCTTCTGTTCTTACCTTTCACAATAAAAGCCCTAGACATATAATATTCATAGGGAAGTATTTCGCATTTTGGTGGGAACACACTTTAAGATGTTGAAAAGTCCACCAACTATTTATTTTTGACTTAAAATCCAGAAAGAAGCACTTATTGAGTGCATGGACATTTATCGAATGCAGTTTGCCCGGCTGATTTAAAGACAGGCTATGTGGGCAACAAGAACAGTCAAAGTTATAAAGAATAAACACGTTTAAAATAATCCCAATGAGACTAAAAGACAGCAACACCAGTGTGATTTTATCGCCTGGTCTAATCAACGCCCAAGTCCTAGTTATAATAGGCCCAGCAATCATTTACAAGCTTAACTGTAAAGAAAATTGGGAAAAAGGTCAAAGGAATAAAAGAGATTTTGAGTCTATAGATGCATAAAATATAGACTTTTACAGGTTATTTGAAGTAAATCTGGTGAAAACAGGAGGGTTGCAATACCATCGTTGCATTTCTTTCGTCCGAGTTAAGAAACATGATAATAAAGTGGGATAAAAGTTTTTCTTGTTCTTGCTTAAGCCCCAAAATTCAGTAGCCAGAGAGATGAGGTAATGAGGACAAGGAAGCAGGAAAGAGGAAGAGAAAGAATAGAAGGAAAAGAGGAACAAATAAGGAGAGCTGTCAGCGATTGAGGGAAGGAGGAAGTGCAAGAAACGGGAGAAGTCGTGGCTGAGGAAATCAAGAGAGGAGACAGCTGAGGGGAAGAAGGGTACATTTGACATTAGATTAGGCCCCGAGCCTCGGTCCCGATATGAACCTCTTTCTCTCCCAGCGGACGGGCAGCATTAGCCATGCCTTTTAGTCGAGGGTGAGCAGGACTAATTTAAGTTTGCTTGGGAAACCAACAGATTAATCTTTTACAACACATGCTCTGCAGTTTAATAAGCTCTGGCGATATCAGACTTAGAGGGGAGAGAAAAGAGGAAGAAAAAAGAAGAAGAAGAAGCCCTTTCTTTGTAGAAAAAATGACTGAGAAAAAAAAAATTATTTCCGTGTGTCAAACCCGAGTTCTTGTGAGAAAATGCGTCTGTGAATAGGGAGCACGGTAAATTGCTTTGGGCCCTGGCAGATAATGACAAGTGCATTAAATAGTTAATCTGGCCTGTGTTTGGGGGTGTTTGATAAAGAGAAAGAGAGAGACAGAGAGACCCAGAGGGGAAGAGAAAGAGGAAGAGAGAGATGAAGGGGAAAAAAACAGAGGGGAAAAGGCGTGATAGTGAAGGAGTATATTAATAGTTAATAGGTTGAGTGTTTGGCGGTGTTTGATAAGCAGACGGCACCTAAAGACCTGATAAACTCTTCTCATTACCGCTCCCATTCTTCTGCTGCTTTTTCCCACAATTCTCCTCTTTCGGCATCTCTCTTCTTTAACCTCTTTCTGTCTCTCTCTGTCACTCAGTCGGTCTCATTCCACCTCAGTTCACCGTCTCACTCTCCTCTCATCTGTCGGCCTGTTGCACCCCTCTCCATCTCCCGTATCTCAGTCTAGATATACGGTCTCCATCTGTCACTCCATCCCTCTTTATCTTTAACTTCTCCTTGTTTTTTTTTCCTTGGCACTTTTCATCCCAGCTCCCTCTTGTTTGGCCAACTATCGCTGACTTGCCTCTCATCCAACATGACAAGTGTCTCTTTTTTTTACCCCCAGAAAAAAAAGAAAGAAAAAGGAGCAGGGGGCGAAGGTATCAAAGAGAATATTGAGCTCACAACCACAGGCATTATTTCCACATCCGTCGCTGCATTATTCATAAAACCAACAACAAAGGGAGGGGCGAAAAGCTCCCCGCAAAACGCAAACCTTAGTTATCGCAAAGCAAGGGCAAGTGGATGTGTGTAGATGCCCCACTCACACAGGGCTGGAGCTTTGCATCCAACGGCGATGCCATCGTCATGAATCTCTTCTCAGAGATTAAACCTCTGCAGGTTTAAGAAGACTTAGATTCACAAACAATCAACGAAATGTTTGTTTTTCTGCTTTCCATCACTGATTCGAACTACAAACATGTCTTCAAAGATGCTCTACTATAAAGACGATGCATTACAAGCTTACACTTCCTGTCCCCTAAGTAGGCGTGGTCGTGTCCCACCTGAGAGTTGCGTGAATGTATGAAAGCACATTGGGTTATATTTGCAAAACGTATTTAGATATTTTCTCGGATAACGGCCCAGCGTATCTTCATACGATTCGTTTGATAATTTACGAAAAGTTAATCCTCATTTTTCGTGCATTTTTCTACGAAAGCCAGCAACACGTGTCAATTTCCGCATGTCTTTTTAAAGTAAACTTCCATCTTCACAGCGAACAACTCAGCAAGGTTTAGCCAACAAAACTACTTAGTCAGGTTTAGGAAAAGATCGCTTTTTGGGTTGAAATGACGACAGAAGTGTCGTTACTGAAGTATACAAGTTACGTGACAAATAAATCAACGTTGACTTCTCATTTCACAGCGGTCTCCTGGCTGAAAGATCGCTGTTTTTCCACCTCCCCTCCCACCGTCCCTGTGTGTGTTTTTAGGGTCTTTATACTTCCTCGTTTAAGATTACGTGTATAACATAATTTTTCAACCATGATTAGCAAAATGACTTCGCTAGTGCGTTAGTCAACGTCCGATCTTGTAATAGTGTGTTGCTGAGACGGAGAAAGGTCTCCAACAGAGTTCATTTTCTCCTCATTTGTCCGTGTGAAAAATGTTACTTCAGTGTCAGAATGTTCCGAAGACATGTGGCTTGTGAAAAATGGGTCCAATATTTACTTTGGTGACTATGAAGAGAAAGAATGGGTCATAATCTGTGTTGAGCTAATAGACTCATAGACCTGCTGCGAGTCTCTTAAAGGGGCGGGGCAGTGGTGAAACCCATGTGACACAGAAACAGGAAACTGACTCCCAGTGCGCCGTCTCCCTTCTGAACGCCAAACAAACCCAGAGCCTCACAGGAAGTGGCACATTTTATTTGTTCTGCTTGTTTGGAAAACTTGCGTTTGATTTGTTTACTTCCAACAGATTTCCTACTTCCAAGTTTCAATTGTCACCTCTTTCAGCAATCACCTTCTCACTGAAGGTGGGAAATGAAGTGGTATTCAGTTGGCTGCAATCTGGAACCTCACCACTGGATACCACTAAATCTTACACACTGCAGCGATTTAGAGTTGTGCTCATATGTTCACGATGGACAGTGTAGACAAGATTATACAGCAGAACCAGCGATATCAGCTTTCTTATTCCTTGTCAAAAACCTGGCACCTTAATTACCCACAATGCAACTTGACCACTTACAGGTCTTTTGAAGATTCAGGTGTGTTCTGCTGGTAGCGGCTAATGTAGCATATAGCCTCAAGAAGAGATGAGGAGGTCTGGTGAGCTCACTTCTTTTTAACTAATCTACTTTGAATTTTTTATTTATTTCCAAACTTAGTCTTTAACTCCAACTGACGTGGACTCAAGTGACATCACTTGAGGCAATACACTAGCTTCAGCACACCTCTTTTTGGAGTCACAAAAAGTTTATTCAACTTTTTTCACATATGCAGTAAAAGACTTTGATGTGTGGAATTGTTAGAGTTGGCCTTCAAGGTGCTCTTGAAGATGAAACAATGGTCACCGGAAAAAGAAAGTTTCTTCAGGCACTCTTAGAAATATTAAGAAAAAAGGATTATCTCCACAGCCCTGACAGATGATCTCTGAGAAGAGCTGTGCAGACAATCTGAGCAACGAGCGAGGAGAAAAGGGAGGAGCAAAGCGAGGAAGAGAAGAAAGGAAAAGAAATGTAAACTTACCGAGTATGGTCAGTATGCAGAGCAGAATGGCTATCAGGGCGTGAACGCTCACTCCCATCCTCCGAGCGCCAGCTTTGCACTGCGTAGGAATCCGCCTGGCATCACACCGACACGACTACAACAGACAGGACAATCAATCAGTAACTGCATTAGTGAAATCTAAGCTATACACTGCATGTGAGGAGAAATTCAGAGTTTCACAGTATTTAAAGGCAGGGTTGGTAATCTTCTTCAAAAACATTTTCAATATTTTTGTTGAACTTCTCATTAGATCCTGACAGCAATGAATTAATCAAATGCTCTGACAACAAAATAAATCAAGGTAACAGGTTTCATTCGACCTGAATGTAATGATTGAACGGTCTGTCTACCTGCCTGTCTAAAGATGATCATTTTAGGGGAGTGGCTTTGGAGAGAGGCCTAAAGGAAAGAGTTGTCAGTGTTACCGATTTGGCGACTGTCTTGCTTGATTCAGCATATTTTTTGGAGCTTGTGCCGCTAGCTACGTGCGTTGGAAAAGAGTTGGCAACATTGGACCTGTTTTTCTGTCAGATAATATTTTGGGAAATCTATCATACTTTTGCAAGTTTCTCAAGTTTACCAACCTTGCCTTTTGCCTAAATAAAGAATGTACAACAAACTCAAAACTACTTGGTTAGGTTTAGAAAAAGATTGTGGTTTAGGTTCAAACACGTAGGCTATGTTACAAACGAAGGTTTCACACAGGACAGAAACTGCAGTCTCCAGTCCGGTGTTTGACTATATCATCTGACTTCCTTAGAGGCAGCTCTGCATGTCTTGACTCAGTATTACCAGGGTATTACTTTTCCGAGGTATAAATAGGAACAGTGGATGAGAACAGCCTGTACAAAAACACACAAACAGACCTTGATTGCCAGCTTGGTGATGCTGGTCTGGACGGGCTGCCCTCCGTCACTGATGCTCACATCCACGTTGTAATCCTTGGGGTCATCCAGGCTGAACGGCCCCTGTTTCACCGTGATGTCTGCTGTGCTGTCTTTTAGAAAGAAGCATATAAATACACACGGTGAGTGTACAAAATGACACCTCAACACAAATTTACCCTTTTCCTTTCCTGCAAAATCCATGTCTAATTTGTCTGAGTCATCACTTTGTCTCACTGAAGCGGATCTAATGTTCACCTGCCTTGTATATAGTCTTTAAAGTCTATTTATACAGCGAGCGTCTGTTGCAAGATATAAGAAGAAGAAGAGAGTCGTCACATGAAGGCAGACAGATCGTTTGTGATTATCTTGTCAGTTTCGTGCATTTAGGATTTTAGTCATTTAGGATTATAGCTAATGGCAGCATCTTAAAAAACCTGAAATAGTGGCCTACATGAGGCCAAACATTTTTTAAATTCTCGACAGACTGTTATCTCATTTACAGAGGGGAATATTGTTGACAATGTAAACAATATGGCCCCTAATCATTTGAATATAATGTGGTTAATTGGTGGCCAGACAAAAAGGGTTTCTCAAAATACACAATGAGCGTAAAGTCAAAAAGCACCAACAGGGAATAGAACAAAACAAAAAAAAGAATAGAAATTATAGAGAAGCGAACATGTTGAGCAGAACAGAGCTACATCTTCCCTGCAGGCCTGACCAACAATACAGCCATTACTCAAACCCCCGGCAGGCAGAAGTTTCCTGCTGAGACGACGGGGAGAGCCTTTCTCCACAATGTCCCACCACTGGAGGAATTTCAGAAACACAATGGCAGGAAAGACCCTTGCGAACACTCAAACATACCAAGACGCACTCTGCTGAACTTTCAGACAGAGAAATAGCTCTGGTTTGAATAAAAACAACCTGGGTGTTGCTGACATGTGCACATATTGGACTTTGAGTTTGAATTATATCTGTCTTGTGAAAGAAGGGAAATCACTTGGCTCAATAATTTCATCCCTTCTGAGAGATTTTTAATATGAGCTCTGACTCCACCGACATCCCAAAATGCCTTAAGAAATTGGTGTGACGCCATTTGGTAAGACCGGGTTGGCTGGAAACATACTAGTCAGTCAAAATCACGGCCACAATAGCTGACTGCCAGTCATCTCATTAGCTATGTCGTCTACGGCACAAAAAACTTCCCACATCGCACAGATGGATTCCTCAAATCCAGTTCTCAAACTATTTGCATGGAAGGATTTTACGGGAGATAAAGTAAACTGACCCGTTTACTGAAAGTTCAACATGTCTGACTCTCAAAAAACTATCTATACAGACACCTCACTGTGATCAAGTTTCCATTGTTGTCTCCAAGACAACATGCAGTTGCTGACGGTGTGTGTGGGAGGACATGCGTACAGAAGAAGCCTTAACTAACTGAATAAAAGATGAAAACAGCTTCTGTCCTCCCTTCATCTCGTCCCTCTTCCCCGTCTCGTCTCCCGCTCCTTCTTTGTTTGAATCCGTCCCTCTGGATTTCTCTATATTTCCCACTGTCCTCTCTACATCTTTTGTTTGTTCTCTCCATCTCTCTCTTCCCGCATCCCATTAGTCTCTCCTCATCTCCTCCTCTGTCTTGTCTATTAATGCACTGAGCTCGCTGTGGCTCTGTGGTCTGAACACGGAGTCACTTGTCACTTCGCTGTGCAGCTACACCGACTGTTGTGTCTTTCAGGGTCCCGAGTAATGAAAGCAAGTTTTAAAGAGCTGGTAGTGGATGAATATTTTAAAAGCCTTCACTTTGCAGCTCTTGTTGCATGTGTGTGTGTGTGTTAAGTGGTGTGAGGTGAGGTGCTGTCAGATGTTTCTTGGAGGCACAGGGGAGAACAGAGGTTCACACGAACAACCAGCACTTATCAAACTATCTGTCTCCTTTTCGGCTGTTGACTTTCTGTCCCTCCTTCTTCCTAGTTCACTTCCCCCTTCTCGTTTATCAATATCTCTATTATCCATAGTCAGTATATAAGAAGTGGAGTACTATCCCCTGCTTTATGGTCTGTTTGACTCTAAATGGACCATAATGTACTAAATGAACATCATGCTGTATTGAAGAAGACTTGAAACTAGAGATTGAGACCATAAACTCATGTTTACAATGTTTACTGAGGTAATAAATCAAGAGAGAAGTAGAGTCATTTTCTCATAGACTTCTATACAACTAGAGGAGTCGCCCCCTGGTGGTCAGCAGAGAGAATGCAGGTTTGAAGACACTTCTGAATGGCTTCACTCATTAGAACCGGAGGTTGCCGCCTGGTGTTATCTTTCTCTCCTCTGTTTCTTTCTCTCCTTTCATTTAATGAAGTTTCCTACTTTCATCATGTCCTCATCTCCTCTCTCCTTTCTATTATTTTATCTCATTCTACTCCAACTCATTCTCATTTTCTCTCCTCTCTCTTTTCCTAACTCTATTCTCTTGTTCATCGCTCTTCATCATTCTCTCTCCTTTTATATTTGCCTGCATTTTAACACGGTCTCACTTTAATGTTACCCGTCTCCCTTAATCCCGATCTCTCCGTCTCGCTTCCTTTCATCTTTTTCTTCCACCTCTGCCTCATCTGTCTTTCCTTTTGCTCTCCTCCATCTCCCTCTTCCTCCTTCTCCATCAGTTCAACATGTCAACCCCTCCAGGCACGAGCAGAGAGGAAATGGATGAGTTCATACCTCTGTTTATCTTCCTTTCAGTGCGTTTCAAGTTTCACTTAAATTAAATAGTAACACTTCACCTAAATCTTTCATCTGACTACCTAAGGCTTTCATCTATTCAGACTTTTAATATTTGACTCGAACAGTTGGTAACTCTTTTCCTCCGGCTTTCATGTTTTATAACGCTACGTGATGATCAAAAATGATGAAAACTGTTTTACTTGTGCCATTTTGTGTCCTAAGCTGAATAACCCAAATAGGCTTTGGATGTCTGACGCAACAGAGCACCAACCTTTGCCTAAATATCAATGTCTGGATCAAAGCAAATGCCTCCGTCAGGGTTTCACACCATCATCCGTGTCACAGTCTGTTTATTCGATCTGACATTTTCTAACTTGCATATTTATATCTACACATTTTCACTCCCAAATGGCAGCGGATCTACTGATTGTAGACGCTGCTTTGAATTTAGAGTAATCTTTTGGTAACAGAAAGCTCTGTTTTTATGTTGAGTATGATGGAGCCAGCAAAGAGGCCAAGAATACAGCTGACAAACAGAAATATATGTAACTCAACGTATCCTCATACAGCGGTTCGTGTTGGTGTCTTGTGAAAAAATTCCTTCTCATTTTGTGTGCGTTTTCCTACGAAAGCCAGCAACTTGTTTCGACTTGTTACATACAGAACATACAGTCCTTTCAAAATAAATTTCCTTCGTTAGGTTTCAGCAACAAAACTACTTTGTTAGGTTGAAGAAAAGATAATGTGATGCAGGTTGGCCACCATTCTTTTTAAACACCATAGCATATAGAATAATAAAAGTCAGTCTACTGCTTGGATCCGTATTGAAATAATCATATTTTTGAAACTCGGCACAGATATCCACGGTGCCCAGAAGATGAAACACCAAGACTTTGGTGATCCTCTGACGTTTCATATCGTGCACAATTCACAATGAAATATTTCAATACCTACCAGATCGATTGGGGATTTTGTATGAACACGTGATCTATCCTTCTGACTGCGGAGATTTTTCTTCTAGCGCCACCATTGTTTAGTAAATAAGCTTTTGTTATGTCTTAGAACATTTTTGTAAAGCCCTAAATCTATCAAAACAATAAACACATATCAAAATGTGCATTCTCTCATGCACAAGGCTCGGCCTGTTGGTGCAGTTTTTCCTCTACTCTCCACGGTTTTATTGAAAGAAAGCACCACAGTAGCCTTGTGTGTGGCATGTTCCTTTAACATCCTGAGCTGGGATGAGTTTAGAATACATCTTCAGCTCCACCGAGCCACTTGCTCTCATTATTTTCAATATTTGCTGTTGTGCATTCTAGACAGCACTTACGGTCCCAGACAGGCTTTCTAAATCCCCCGTCTGGCTGGGAGAACCAAAACACGCTTTGAGAAGTTAAAATAATTTTTAACTTTAAGCAACAAAGCACTGAGCCTCAAATGGAGTTCCCATTGTCGCATAGCAACAAGTGCCAAGGCCGGCTCTTCTTGAGAGCAAGAAATATAAAGGTAAATATATGCTCGGTGCACACAAAGACTTACTGCCATAGTCTTTGATGGAGAAGTTGGAGCTCTCACTGGCCAGGCTGAAACCGAAGGATGCCGGCTGGTCGTCTTTATCTGAGGCTCGCAAGGTTCCTATCACCTGAGGAAAAACAGAAACATTAATTCATCCTGTATACAAACTTGTTTATACCCAGTGCAGTCTAACTGTCTGCAGCACATATTGTTTGGGAAATTATCCCAGTTACTAAAATGCAATGCACATAGGGTTGACATATTACATTTGCCCATCTTTCAAAGGTTGTGACTGGACTTTCTTGGCCTTAGTACATGTTATTATACCACATAACCTTCAATAACTGTCTTTATACTGCATTTCTTGCTCTGACCGAATGCAAAAACGTTCACATTCAATGTATCTGTGCCTTGCAGAAACGTACAATGCCAACATTCTTTCCTGGCAACTGGACTGTAATACGTCTATTTTTCTGCCACCCTGGTCTTCGGGTTGTGACACAGATATTAGTGAACTTCCTGTTTTACAAAATACAACTGAAGGTCGGGTATTCATGAAGTCCAAACCCAATAAAGTTACTGTCAATATCTACTAAAATAAAGACAACCTGCTGTAAATACTGTGTTTTTCTCACCGTGTCCGTGAGGTCGTTCTCACATACGAAGATCTCATCCACAGTCAGTTCAGGCGTGTTGTCATTGATGTCCTGAACTATAATGTTGACTTTCACAAATGACTCCAAACCTGCAGAGGACAGACGGCAGCACGTGATTAGTTTTGTGTGCGACGATGTTAAAGATTAAAAACACACAATAAGTTGATGGCTGGAAAACCTATTTATTTATTCATGATTACTTTATTTATGATCGTTTGTTTTTCCCACTAAAAAGGATGTTCACTATAGAAAGTTGTGTGTCCCATCTTTGATGCAATATAAATATTTGTTTCTTAATAACTAAAAGTAAGGGAAAGTGATTTTAGTGCAATTTTTAAGAGTTTGAAGCACTTTTTTTATGATTATCTGACTACTTTTGTGAATTATTGTGGCCTGGATAATCACGTCATTACATTTTCATCATCATATCGTGTCTCACAATGTGCTGACGGTGGAAACAGACATATCTGTGAGCTGCCTGCAGGGTTTCTTTAGAGCAAACGTTTGCTGGAGGATGAAAAGAAACCCTTACATGTAACTCTCGTGATGTAACGTAATCTTATTTAATGCTGATGTGGTCCTCAATGTGGAGAGAAAATAAATCATCCGGTTAGAAGAGAGATTGAAGAACACAGGTGGGCCAACAGGAGAAACAATTACATTCCAAACAATCAATTCTTAATCTTTTTAAAAATATCACAAAGGTGGTCATAAGTAAAATCAATTACTACAAAGCATTTTTACAAATTCTCCATATTTTATCAACGTTTTTGTTTATTTAATGTCGTACTTTCTTACTGTTGTTGTCTTACACGGCTCACTTCCCACAGCTTGTTTGTCATCTACCTTAGCGGGCTGATGTGACAGTATGGAGCTGATCAGGTTTGTGTATCTCTGCCTTTGATAGAGCCGATTAAGGTCAAGTGCCTGAAAGGATTTCTATTCGTGATCTTTTTGTTTGGCAGTTGTTGTTTTTTGTCACATTAAAGCAGCTTTTACACTTATTTTACATCACTGACGCTTTCAGTGTTGGTCTTTTGATAAATGTGTGGGTCTCTTTCCTGCCTCTTGTTCAGAGATTTTAAAACTATCTTTAGTACAGCACATGTACTGTATATATCGAGGACCTTGTCAAGCTCAGGGGACCATTGTGTTCCTTAAACATCGTGACAAGCCTCTAAAATAGATCTCTAGATTTCATTCATTGCCGGTCTAAAAATATATAGTTTGGTTTTGGAGGCTGCAAGTGAACAAAGAGACCCACTAATGTGATTTTTTCCTGCTTTCTCGCTCCTTCCCGTGTGGGTCGACCAGGTGTTGATGCAATGTGTTAAATCTATAAAGAAAATCCCTGTTAATGCATTAGACTTCCATCCCTCGATAAATCCAGAGGAGCTGCTCAGTGAACAATGAGAGAACACGCTGTCTTTTATTGGCCTTTCTAACTCCTTCCCTGTTTGCACATTACCGTTGTTGGAGAAAACACATGGATTCGATTATTTATCTGAGGCTCTTTTGTTAAAAAGAAACAGGATTAATAAACTGAATTCCTGTGTGTGTGTGTGTGTGTGTGTGTGTGTGTGTGTGTGTGACGCACCACTTGGCTCCTCCTGCGCTTTAACTTGAAACATGTGTGTGGCCTCTAGCTCTCTGTCCAGCATCCTCAGGGTGGACAGCTGACCGGTGAACTGGTTGATACTGATAGGACAGTCCTTGTCTAAGATGGAGTATCTAACCAGAGAGAGCAAGAGATCAGGGTAACAGTTATACGCAGGATTAGTTGCATTATTTATTTTTTTATTGTTTTGCACAGCATCGTACCGAATGCTCTTGTTGGCTTTGTCAGGATCTCTGGCTGTGACGGTTCCTATGTTGCTCACAATACATTCCTCCACCACGGTGAATGTGTAGATGGGCAGCGAAAAGAGCGGTGCCTCGTCTACATCCAACACCTTGATGTTCACCTGTCAATTTCAAATGAATTCAGTTGAAAGACAGCTTGTTATTTCTGCACGTCTGGTCAAGATTAAAAGATTTAAATCGACTGGAATTGTTGGGATGAAAGTTTTTGTTCTTCGTCTCTTCAATGCATACTGTCACACATTGATAAAAAGCAGGGTGATGGCTTAGAGGCTACATACGTCCTGTTGGATATTTACCTGGGCTGTGGTGACAGCACTGCCCGTGTTGTCCGCAGGAAAACGCAGGTTTCTCAGGTTTTCTCGCACCTGGACGGTGAAAGTGTAGCTGCTCGTCGTCTCGTAGTCCAGAGCCTGAGAGTCCGAGAAAGAGTTAACCGGGAATTCAGTCCACAGCAAGTCAAGAATAAGTACTAATCAGATCAGAATTAGATTTCATTTTGAGCATATATTTGGAGCTCTTGTCATCCTTGTTTATATGGCCAAATAATGTTGTGTTGAGGAGTTGATGAGGGCCAAAGGGGCTACATATGCACACTGAGCAATGTTTTATTATTGTACTAATGCTGTCAATAGTTACAGTATTTAAAAGAGCAGTTCCACTGGACTTCTAAGATGATTATTTGTTTCCCAAAGGGTTCGAAACCGTCTCGGCTCATTTTTGTGTCTACATCTGATGCACCTGGAAATCCTAAATGACTCTGTTCTCTTATCAAAATGCAGTAAACCTTATCAATGTCATGTTTATGAGCCTTAACTTTAATGTCTCACTACTTCAGTAAACACTTAATATCCATAGAAGAAGTGACATTCCACATTTTGAATCCTCCTCAAAAGTGTATATTTCCATATATCTTGCTCATATTTTTAGACTGGGGACACAAGTGCATTTGCACTTCTCTTTTTTTGCTGCTCAAATGCACCACACATCGTCATCCCCAGTGCATTCACACCTGCGTCTGTTCACCAAAAACAGCTGTCGATTGCAGGTGTAAAAAGGCTCTAAATGTCACAACCTGGTTCAGCTCAAACTCTGGATTTAAGAAACACAGCATAGTGCCATATTTTCCCTCCATGTTAAACATGTTTTCATGCATGAAAACACCTTATTCCTTTCACTTCTTCAAAGTCTGCACGAACTGAGACTTGCACAGTGTTACGAATGCTCTTTCATGTCAACAGATATATGGCAGCAAGCTCTGCTTACCGTCACATTTCTGCTTATCGTTTCTTTGCCCTGTATAAGCAATAGCCTACTGTTCGGTTAAATGTTGTTTCTGGCGGACTTTTTCATCTGTGGATGGGACACCACAGGTAGGCAGGAATATTCTGTTAACTGGATTATTCATGGTAACAGGAATACTCAGTCGCAGGGTATCAAAGGCATGTGTAAACAGCTTAACAAGAATAAGACCTTAACCGCAGTGAGGACGATAGCTGGCTTACTCCCTGCACGAGTAAACACAGCCGGTGAGAAAGATGAGAGGGGCTACAGAGCTGAGGGGCGAGTCGAGCAGAGAGAAGATTGTGGTGCGATTCGATTCCAGGCCGTGCTATTACAGAGCTCAGTTCATTAGAATACATATTCAGCTCTCCCATGTCCCAAATACTTTATCTGAGGAGCACAATCCAGTGAAGTAAACCTGCTAGAATTCCTGCAGGCATAAGTAGCTCTCCTCACCAGGAGGAGGCCAGCACTGTTGGGTTTGAATTCTAGTGTTATTCGTCCAATGTCCTGCATTTGTTTAGGGAGTCTTGACCGAAAACCATTACCATTGAAACATTAGCATACTTGAAGTCATGGAAATCCTCTCAGGCCACTGTGGCCTTAATTCTTATGCTCAGCTCACGGATGCTGATAATGTTGGTGATACGGTCATGTAAATCTGTGTTTGTGCTCGTTTCCTACCATTCGGAATTAAAAGCAACACCTAAAAAGATGAAAATATAAAATGAACATTAAACCCACCGTTTTTGGGGGCTGGAAGTGTGAGTATGTAACACTACCTAAACCACTTTCATTTCATTTTAGATTAACCCCAAAAAATGTAGGGGACCTTCTACTTCTACAAGGGTTACTCCTACATGTTGCCAAAGGGTACATGGCTTTCAGAGAAAGTTTAAATATAACAAATTGCTAATGCTAATGTATAGTACATTTATTGTCTTGTCTTTAGTGAATCATAACATATTGGTTATGGATTTAATCTGTGGATGCTCTGGTTCATATTGAGACCAAACTTTTCTATGAATGTAAGTTTTTGAGCCATGACATTGGTCAACATGTGGCCTACAACAGACTAGGTGAGGCTATTGTTTAGCCTAGCCGTTTGCCGGGAATCCGTTTTGCTAGTCAATGAAATAGCTTTTTTTTAAAATTGTGAATCACCGCAAACACAAGAGGTCCTACGTACAGTCATATGTGAGCACAGAAAGTCAGGCTGATGGTTCCAGTAGTATGCGAGATTGGGTGCGGACAGATAAAGTTCATAAACACTTGCATGCACATGTCTCACAGAGAAAAACAATGAAGCCATCACATCTTTTAAAAAGGTGAAGAGCTACTGGAGTCTATCTAAGAGGGCTGTGGGAACCTGTGGGATCCAAATTAATCAGTATTTCCACAAAAAATTGACCCAAATTGACTCAAATTGACCCAAAGCAAGGAATGCTAAAAAATAAAAGTTTTTAGCCGTAAGATATCGTCTATTCATTTGTTGCCACATGCGCCTCCTACCTGTTTGAGCATGAGGTTGCCATCCTTGTTGGGGCTGCTGAGTTCGATGCTAAACACTTTGCTATTTTCATTTGGAATGATGAAGATGGGCTCTTTGTTCTGAATCTGATCCATGTCCTCCAACTCCAGAGTGCCTATCTTCTCATTCAGCTTGTGGTCCTCCGGAACTTGCAGTTCATACGTCTCTGCAGACAGAAAACAGACATCACTGTGAATATAGCTCCTCTAAATATGTTCATATAAATAACCCTGATCTTAAAATCAAGATCAAAGTGTTGTGTCCAGATGGACAACAGATTGGAACCTTTCCTTCTGAAATATTTCTTACTTCGGGTGAAAGAAGCAATGTTGTCATTGATGTCGGCGATGGTGATGGTGACAGAGGTGGTGGATGTGCTGCCAGAGGCCATTCCTCTCATGTCCTGAGCTTTAACCACCACTACAAATTGGCTCTTGGTTTCCCGGTCCAGAGTGTTTATCTTGCAGCTGATCACACCTGCAGAGAGACAGTGAGAGAGACAGACAGACGGAGAGGGTGTTATCTTTGAGGTCAGCTCTGACTCATATTCAAGTAAAAATAGTTTGTAACATCTACACCTCTGCCTCTATTAACTTGTTAAGGAAAAAGACAATGCCGCTGTAGGATGAAACAATCATGTCGGACGTCAGCGCAGCCAGCCTACCTGTGATGCTGTCGATTTCGAAGGCAGAAAGTTCTCCGTGTGGGGTCAGAGAGTACCTGAGCTCTCCGTTAGCAGTGGTGGGGTCATCCGCGTCGGTTGCCCTCACCTCAACTACTTTAGTTCCTGGATAAAGAACATGAATTGTTGAAAAATGTTATCAGCAATAAGGCATCATGCAGCTTTTCAAAAATGTCCAACCCAAATGTTCTTTGGTTGATTAACACAACATGATTATGTTCTAAGATTGTTTTATTTCAGTCACTAATGTGCCATTTTTTTCCCAGCAGGATGTGCTAATGATTGTGACAGGTGTTGACATTATTGTTTAATTATGTCCCCACACTTTTCACAGTTCAGTCTATTTTTAATTATTAAATTAAATCCCTGGATGTTAAATGTCAAATACTTGTGGCAATAAAAACTTTTTTCCAGTAAGAATTTGCTTCATTTATGGTGTGGGCACATGGTCTGCAATGAGTTTTCGAACAACCCAGTCACCAGAAAACAATAGTTGGCATTATTCTTTTTATATCAGCATAGTATCATCCTTCAAATGCACAATGTCACATGTATAACGTTGTGAAACAATCAACAGCACTACATGGTTAAGGTTAGAAGAAAAAAAATCAGGGTTTGTGTAACTAGCGTAATAAAATAACAAGCGGTCGTAGCGGACTCTCTTAGGTATTGTTACGCAACAAGTGTAAAGTCAGTGTCTCTTTTTTGGTGTCACTTGGGACACAAACAGTGACCTCCTGGGTGAAAGTCCTGTGTTTGCAGAAATGCACAGTGCAACGTGATTAATGTCGTGAAACAATTGGTTAGGTTTGTGTATAAATATCAACGTAACAATGTCAGATAACAACTGTAACTTGCGTGAATAAATAACAGTCCTCAGCGTAGCTCTCTTACATAAAGTGATGTAACGAGCATTAAATCAACATTGACTTGGTTTCACACGGGACACAAAAATCTGTCCCCTGGGTGAAAGTCCTGTGTTTGTTTGACCCATCCACCCTTGAGACGACTTTCACACTTGTAACTATACCACGTAACTTTCAATAACGGTTGCTAGAGCTACGACGTCACTTGATCTGACCGAATTCAAAAACGTCCACATTCAACGTATCCATGATTTGCAGAAATGCACAATGCCAACATTGTTCCCTGGCGACTGGGAAGGAACACACTCATGTTGTGGGCCTATAAAACTCATTTTAAATATGCAAGGTGATACAAATAAACCCAATTTGACAAAAACCTATTGAGCAACTGTTCAACCTGTTATCACCAGCTGATGATCTTTTTTGCCAGTAACTACTCACCTATCGTGGACCTCTCCGTAATTGATCCATTATATGATCCGGGAAAAACTGGGATGTTGTCGTTGAGATCCGTCACCTGGACAACAAACTCTCCAGAATCCTCTATCAACTTGTTGTTCCCATCATACATCCTGGCGGTTAAATGGTACGCGTTCTTCTCCTCTCGGTCCAAAGATCTGGTGACAAACAGGTCTCCTTTTTGATCCACAGTGAAGATGGTGTTTGCTCCTTCACCTTCGATTTTGAAGCTCTTCACCTCCACTTGCTGGCTCGACTTCAGCTACGAAAGGAAAAAGTGAGTTGAGTGTCTCTTAATTTTCCCCCAGCTGGAGTGACGACTCAAATCAACACCCTTCCAGCAAATTTCCTACAGATAAACTGAGTATTCTAGCAAAATCAATCAAATATTCATCAAAGAGCTGGTTAGCAACAAGTTATTGCCCTAGATTCTTGGCTACAGCATTAAGACGGAATGGTAATGACAAAAAATACTCAAGCAGATATGAAGTAGACCAGAAACACGAGGAGGATCTTCCTACCTGTCCTATCTTGTAGGCGGTGGGCGCAGGTTTCTCCTCTTCCACATAGAGAGAGTTCCAGATCCAATCTCTCTTCTGCCTGATCAGGACCGGATGGGACTCTTTCTTCACAATCTCAAAGTTGCCTTCCACCGCAGGAAGGCCAGAATCTCCCGCAACAGCGAGAGAGACGGACATAATGGCCATAAGCCCCATAGTCCACAGCTGGAGCCAAGCCATCATCTAGGACAGAAAGTGATAGGGAGGGATGAGGGAAAAGAGAAGAGAGCAGAGAGGGGTAAAAGAACGAATAAGGGTGACGGGAGGATGCAGAAAGGAATATGTGAGAGGAGAGAGGGAGCAAAAAAGAAGAGGGAGGAGATCACATTAAAACCACTTATCAGCTGTGGACAGACCCTTTCACTGTGCCAGGGTGAGACTCGGAGTGAAGGCCAAGGACTCGCGGTCCCCTTACAGGCCACCGCTGAGCTCGAGGTCTAGCTATCATTGAGGACCAGGGCTCTTAAACCTTTTCAGCCTGGGACCTAAATGAAACATTTAGCCCCCCATCATGGGAACTGGGCTGAGGCATATCACTAATGTGGTCGCATGGGGATCTATTAAACATAGGCCTGTGACCCATTTTAGGTTCTGACCCACTGGCGTAGCATGAAGGAGAGACAGAAACAGAAAGAGACAGACAGACAGAGACGGAGAGAGGAGCTGACATTAAAACCACTTAGGATGTCCATCTTTATCAGCCATTGGAAAGGCCATTTACCATGAAGGGACTGTTTGACATTTTGAATTTCTGATCGGTTTTTATTATGCTCCCCTTTAATACAGCACATCAAATTGCAGGATAAAAAGAGAGTTTGGGTGCAACACAGTGAATGCTTTATTGCCGATACCAGTTCTGGATTCAAATCTAGGATCATGAGAGAAGGAGGAGTCAGTTTTGCACATTCATTTATGCCAGACATCAGCAACAAGGACAAAGGTGTCAGCATAGTGGGCTTTGGCAAATCAAATGCAAGCTGTTGTTTGGCGAAAAAAAATGTGAATCTGGCTCAACTTTTGCTGTGATTTAATGCAACGTCATCTGGCAACGACATTGGCGAAAACAAAAAGTGCCAGCCTACAATCCTGGTAGATTACTTCATTAAATAAACAACGTAATTCTACTGTTTACCTTTGAATTTGTAGTAATGTAGTTTTAAAATCCTTTATGCAGTGTTTTGGCATCAGATAAGCCTTCAAATTCATGGCTTGTGTCTTCTTACCTTTTAAAAAGTTCACATCTACATCAACCCATGATTTCTTTTGAGGCTATTTTTGGTCTGAACGCCATGCAAAGAAATAAAGAGACAAGACTCTACAGCCACATTGGTGGTGCTGTGAGGTTATAAAAGAATCCAAAGAGATCAACCAAAGTATTTGACAAATTTCATTTTGCCCTTATGACGGCACTGGAGGGGATCACCAAAGTTCACAAAAACATGACTGTCTGCATTTAAAGTTTACGGCAATTCACTCATTAGAGACAAAGCAACCTGCTGTTGGCGTTGTAGGAAAAGTCAGGGGATCACCAAAGCCAATAGGATTCATCCTCTGGATAACATGTCATGACAATCCACCCAGTAATTGATAACAGAAGTTTCCTCATCTGGATTTTTTCCCCACAATCTTGGAAACCCTTTAATATTCTTGCATACATAGAATTGGGCAATGACATATGGTGCAAAGACTGGAGTAGCTAAAAAAACAAACATGCATCCACATAAAATGTCAGCAAGTCATTGCAGAAACATGAAGCCCAAAGACCAAAGAAAATAAGATTAATAGAACAAAAAAACTAAAAAAATAAATAAATATATTCATCATCATTTTATAAATTCAACCCGACAAGCCCGAGATTCGTCTGCTTCATATTGAAGTTTAAATTTGGTGAAATCACTTCTAAAATCTAAAGCAAACTTGCACCTCATCTGATTAATGGCTTTTGATTGATTACAAGTTAGCAAACGTTTCACTGCCTTGCATCACCAGCTCGTGCCTGCGGGCCATTTTAGCACAATTTAACCAAAATAAAAATGCATAAGGCATACAAAAATCAGCAGTCTAGTAAACTCAAGCTTTCCCTCTCATTCCTTCTCACTGCCTCTCCCACTCTTTTCTGCTACTTTGTCTCCCCCATGGTCCCTGCCTCCCCCCACTGGGCTCTATCTAATAAAGCAGAAATGCCAGGGAAGTAATCTTCAAAACATTTTAGTCTATATGTGCTCTGCACTCCAGTAGATATCTCAGAGCAGCCCTGCACCGTCCCCGTAGACAGATTAGTGCATCTTATTGTCTTCCAGCCATTAGCAGCAGGGAGGGAGTAAGAGAGATTATGATGAGGGGATTATACCGGCACAAAGTCTTCTCCCTCTAATGGCCTAATCTGGTATTCTGCTGACCTCCCCTGACCTCTTCACACGGCTCCCCCACAAATCAGCCCAAACAAAGACTCAACAGTGTTTTTGGTCTTTAGTTCACATCCCTTTGTTGGGGTTTTATTTTCCCTCTTGTGTTTTGTCTTTGTTTAGTTTCCTTTCAAGACTAAATTAATTAAACAGAAGAGCATCTTTTATTGCAATTTACTGTGGACCTCTGAATGGAAGTGTGAGTGTATGTGTAACGCCTGTAAATATCGACTGAATCTAAATTTATTGACAAAGTAGCCTTCTAATGTCTTAATCTCACTTGCTAATAACCTTCTCACGCCTCTTCTTCTTACTCAATAACTTCACTACGTTTTTCAAGACATACTTGTTCTGTACACTGAATTAACTTGACGAATTTATGCCATTTATCAGTTCGCACTGGGCTCCTAATACGTGGATGTGTGTCTCTGTCTCACCATCACATCTATCTTCTCTAATATACAACACTTCAGGAACCTAACACACTGGTGTTCAGTGTTTTGGTGCCTTAGGCAAACTCTCATTCAGCCGTATTGATGTGATATTCTGAGCCTCAGTAATGTGTCAAAGAAAGTATTGACTGGACAACTGTCGATGCTGAAGGGAACATCTAAACGGTGGATATGAGGAAAGGCCTGAATCCCTAGAAAGTGTCTTTCTATCATTTCAAAGCAGATATTTGTGTTAGTTATGACTCTGAGAATAAGGCGCACTTCTTATTTCACCACCAAAAAGAGTCTAAACCATCACCACAACAGGAAAATGAGGATGTAAGGAATGAGAGGGGCAATGCAAATAGGGTTCTCCTTTTATCTCTGATTAAACTTGTATCATATAGATAAAATATTAATTCTCACATAAATAAAACTGATGCATCATATTCTTGAAAAGGGCAAATTGGTTGGATGTTACAGTTAACTGTCGTTGGTCTCCCTGAATACTTCCTCCAACGGAAATATCTTTAAAGGTCATTTCTTCCTTTTATCACGCGCTGTGTCGGCCATGTATTTGAGCTCATTCAGCTGTTATATCTCCTTTTTATGTCATGTTTTTATTAGTTTAGTTCAGTGAAGTTAAACTCTCATGCTGCTTTTACTTTTGTCTATTTCTTTTCTAAAACGCTCTCTTGGTAACAGAGTGATTCTTTTACTTAACCTAAACACATTCACTTGGCTGCTGTTTGAGACCAAACATGTTTCCTGGCTGTGTCCGGCTTTGTCCTTCTCCTCACCACGCTAATCTCTTACTGTGCGTCACCACGTATATCCTTCCTCTCAACATGGTCTGGACAAACAAAGCTGCACATGTATGTTCTCACGCAGTGGTTTCCAGAAACATGAAGACAGGAGACCTGAAATGACTCTCAAGGAAAAGAAATTCAAACGAGCAGAATCTGCTATCCAGATGTTTAGACCAATAATGACTTTGTAAATAAGCCTTGTGGGCTGTGAAAAGATTGAGAGGCAAACTTTTTTAACATGTTTTCAGCAAACTAAGTTTTAAAATTAAAATGCAAGAATGCAAACTGGTTTCATGCATCAGTGCTGATTTGATCAGTACATTAAATTGACATTTTCATGGGTTGTCTGTCCCATGTTGTCCCAGTTGGATACCTCTTTGTTTTTAGTTGTGTGGCTTTTGTTGTTGTTGTTGTTGTTTGTAATCCAACTGGACGTACGACTGTATAAGTCCATATAACTCAACTATAAACTGTATGGATTTCCTTATTGCTACTGGACACTAAGAAATTGACATTGTGTCTACTGCTGCCTGCTCGTGAGCTTGTGGTTTCAACACGGGAAGTCGTGTACACAATATTCTTGGCTCATTAGTGAAAACAAAGCACAATGACAGAGGACATTTTGTTTTTCCTCAGACATATTCGAAAGTTACGAAGAAAAACTCTATACGACAATAATTATAATATTACTGTATATCTATATTTATAACATAAAATAATATAAAATATGAACTTTCATGGCCTCCCCTATTGCTGACAACATCAGCTAACATCGCTTTCAGAAAATGTTCGCGTTCATACCGACTCTTCAATAAACACGACTTCAACATCATGTGATACAATGTTAGGTTGCTATGATTACATTATTTTCATTGGATGGATATTAGATAATGTTTTAACTGTCTGGGGACATTATAGAAATATGTGTTTTGGTATTACGCAAAGAACAGTTGATATACAGTTTGACTCAGCTGGACTATCACATCAAACGTCTTACTCACACTTATAGAACAACATCCTACTACACACAATTGTTTCTGTGATGACAAATCCATTGGGGGCATTTTCCCTAAAAGGGCATTTTTTCAGTTACTCCTTCCCTTTTATCAGAAGCAGGAAGGGTAAACACAATGCCTTCTGGGAAATGCCGTGGGGTCTGTTAATGAGGGGTCATGATTAGTGAGTGGACACACCCTTCCTGGTATTCAGCTGCTGACGGCACGTCTCTCTTTTCGTCTTCTGTCTCATTTTCTCAATCGTTTCTTTCCTCTTAAATGTCTCCACTTCTCTTCGGTTGAGTCACTCAAAGTGAAAACTGAACTTGGTTTTTTTCCACACAATCTATTTCTGTTTCCTGTCTGTCATTCCACATTTTTTCTCTTTTCTCACCTTTTCCTCTTCACCTCTTTCTTTTTCGTCACTCACTCTGCCTCACCTTGAAAGCGGATTAACAACTTAGAAGATGGTGTGAAGGATAAACACACCAATTTAACACCTTTTTTTTTTAGTGGCAATTAAACTTTTTACTTTTAAAAATCCTTTACTGTGACTTGTAAAATCTTGAGGATGATCAAGAAGGGTCCCCGTAAAGTTTTGATTTTTGTTCAAACAGTTGTTACTACCTGTCATTTTTATTTATGCAACTCAACTGCAAGTGTCATGCATGCAAATCTTACTTCAGGATTATACAAAGTTATTTATGGCATCATGTATCAAAGGCATCTTTCAGAGGTATGAAGAATAAATAACACCCAGGAAATATCTGTAATTACATCTGTACATTGTCCGCAGGCAAAGGGAGTGTGTGCGTGAGTGTGACGGAGGAGCAGAAACAGACAGACGCTGAGATACAGTTGTCATTCTCCGGGATGTTTTGTGACTGGCAGACAGGTCTGACCTAGTTTCACTCAACCAAAGGCTAAAGCAACGAAACGAGTCAACAAGACTTCATAGTTCTGGCGGTCGCCGAAGGGGTCGTCGAAGTTCATCCACAGAAATACAACTCAGCTCTGTCTTCAAATCTTAAGGACAAGGGAGGTAATTATTTATTACATATAAATATTTATATATGACGTTTCAATATGAGTGGCGCGGTGGATCAGTGGTTCATATCATCATCTGACATCCCATCATCCGAATCCGCACCAGTAACAAAAGAACGACACCAAAATAATGAGAATTTGAGTGTAGATTCCAGACCTCTATTCAAACTAATGAAATAGGTCTGGTGTTTGAAAACAACCGAGTCAATCAGAGTTTTGTAGACGGAAATGAAGATTGGGGACCTCGTCTTCCCATGATAGAGCCAGAAAAATGACAACGAGCATGAATGTATTGATGTAAGTCGATTTACAGAAATAAAAACTCGTAAATGCAGATTTCTCTTTGATTGAAATAAAAGGGCTCCAAGTAAATAAGACGTCACATGATTGAATGGAGTAAAATGACCCCTCTGGCCTTTCACGTGATAAGATTGTATGTTTTTGTTTTTGGATTCGTCTAAAGCATGAATCTGTCAAGAGTTCAGAGGACTTTGTCCCGGGGCAAATTATCTATCTATCCTTTGGTTGCCATAACCAAATGAGGATGAACCTTTTCCAATTAGGACAATCTTCATGTGCCACTCTTGTATCAAAATATGAACGTTTTTAAAAAAAAAGATAACGACTGGCTGGATCGCCATGAAGTTTGTTCAGGCTACTTGTGGTCCCCAGAGGATGAACCCTGTTGACTTTGATGATCACATGACCTTTTTCTCTATCACCACCCTTACATGAAAGTGTGTACTTTGCACACGAGATAGCCTGCTGCATAATTGAACAGGTTGACATTTGCGAACTGCTCCCCAGAGGAGGAACCTGTACCTTCTACCTTAGTATGAAAACTATATAATCAGGACTAATTCTGGTGAGCACTTCAGCTTGTACGAGCACCAGAGGAGCAACAGTTTAAAAATCTCATTACATTCTTTAAAAATCTGTCTCAAAATGATGTCTTTGACATAGTTTGGCCTTCCTCAGTCTCCTTTTCCCACCTCAAAATCAGGAGTTTGTTTATTTTTGTATACAGACGGTTTTCCATTCATTTGGAATTTCGAGCAAACTTTTGAAATGTGAATTAGGTGTGTTTCCATAAACTGGTTTTAAAGCGCATAACCTCTGCTATACCGTAGCTTGGTCAGAAGTTGGCGCTGTAGGCTACGCATGACGCTAATCTGCCTGTGAACAGCGTAAGAGAAGAGGCTGTGAACTGAAAACAAAAAGGTCTCCTTGGGTTAGGGTATAGGGTTAGGGTTAGCCATCTACAAGAGATACATGGAGAGTGGTCTTCAGGAATTTGTTTCAAGTGGGAACATTTTTAATTGTTCTTTTTAATGTCAGCTAGTATTGGACATGTTTCATGCTTGAGACGAAGACAAGCATTAGAATATCTGAGAAACAGCAAATCAGTCATGTGAAATGAATGTTCGCTACGTCAGAATTTATTCGGCAAAGGTGTTTTAATTTACAATTTACTTTTGCAACTGAGTTTTTTGTTAATCAAATGTTGCTTTTGTTTTCACGCAGCTTTTCCAATGCATACATCAAAATGCACGTTTAAAACAAATGTGTGAACGGAAACACGGCTTATGTGGCACAGGAGGTGATTCCACAGCTTCAAATCTGTGATGGTTGACTGCTGAACAGTGTCTGTGTCTGTTGTTGAGATTAAAACATGTTCAATCACAAAGCAGCTTCTAACAATCTGTCTGCCAGCAAGTCACACCAGGAACCGCTCACACACACACACACACACACACACACACACACTGTGTCCTCACTGACACTGTCATGTCACAGACTTTATCATGCTCTGATTGGTGTTCAAGAGCCTTCTAGTTAATTCTATTTTCTTTCACAATCAGACGAATCAGATTTCATTACAGCGAGACTGTTATGAATGATGTGGGCCAGCTTTAAATCTGACAGTAATAACCAACAGCCATCTGAAAATAATTTAAAGCCTAGCGTGTTATCCACATTGGTTTTGGCTCAGCTGTCAGCCCCTGACTCTGCCGAAGGCAACATTTCCAACACGGCACATCCGAGTAGTGAAAATGTTGAAGCAGCTCAACGATGAGGGGATATGATTTTTCTTGTCCACACAACACATAGCGAATTGTCTTATAAATGATGTAAATATTGTTAAAGTAGTTACACGATTATTTCTCATTTGTTCAACCAGCACATCACAAAAAACGTTTAAAATATTTCCGATCAGGCCAGTTTGCAACATTTGAAAGCCTCACATTCTGACGCGGAGCTATGGACCAATCAGGGAAACGTTCAAGTACATTATAATTTAAATTCAAACATGTTCAAATACAAGGTGAAGTGTGGTATATTGTGTAAAGTGCAGAATACAGGTCAGTCACTGAAAATAAAACCCCAACTGGGTCTTTCAGTTGCAATCAGCGACTTCAGCTGCGCTAACATCGCCACAGCTGGACAGCCTGTCAACCACTCTGACATATATCTGAATGAATGGCTCTAATCATGAATCTTATGTGTGTGTGTGTGTGTGTGTGTGTGTGTGTGTGCGTGTGTGTGTGTGTGTGTATGTGTGAGGGTGAGGTCTCCCAGATGGCACCCAAAGGATTTTCACTGATAGTTCCCTCTCCAGGAATTAGACCACTGGGTTTAGTTGCATCAAAGGCTTTCGACATAACAACCAAATCAAATCACCTCTGTCACTCGGGACCATGGATCCAGATCCACAAAGAAAGCATCACTAAGGAGGAACTATTCTCACATACACAGGGGTGGACAGAAAAACAGAAACAGCTTGCCATGTTATAACCGCAGCACCAGAAATGATCTGAATACCCTCTCAAATGCTGAGATTTTTTATCATTTTGTCAACCCCTCTATGCACTAAACAGATTCTGCATGTACAGCAGGCAACTCTCCAGCTGACAAAATAACACCACTCGACCACTTTGCAAATATTAAATGGCGTCATCAATACTTTATAGCCGCACCAGCTTGACATCAAGTTGACAGAACTCTTCAAAATGAACGCCCGGTGGATATATTTTCTGTCTTTTAAAATGTGCTGCTCTGTCCTAGATCATCCGGTATCGTCTTAATGGTCGCAGCAGTCTGTCTCCAGGAATGACAGTCCAGCCCTCTGGGGGGGAAACAGAGCTCAATTACAGCATTCAAATCTCCACGGAGCTGTCCGAGATCATTGGCATGACATATGTCAACATCCTTGAAGGGGTAACAGCCATTATTTCAAGTTATTTCGGTACCTTCTTCGAGACAGTTTGACCGGTATTCATGAGCGTTTCACCCTGGAGTGACTGGGAAAGTATAGCCTGGAGTGTTTTTTCAAAGGGTCTGGGTTACATTTGCTGCTCTACACTGCTTTTTTTTTATCAAATTCAGACTCTCATTTGCTGAACTGGAAAGCTCTGGATGTATCTATCCGTATAATTGTTCAGCACCTATTTATCATACTTATGATCTACACACACATAACACACCTGCACAATCAGTGTTTCTCAAAATAGAAAAAAAAGGAAACTTACCACACAGACAGATGGTCCAAGCCAAGTAGAATCAGACCTTTATTTTGGTAAGCCCAAGCTCAAACTGAGGTTATACTTTATTAATGAGGCAGGTTGCAGTAGAGATTAGTGGCTGGTAGGTGGTCGAATGCTCAACAGGGAGTACGAGTCTTCCACGCTCTCTCCTTTCTGTGCGGTGCAGGTTTTTTTTCTGATGTTGAAAGAGAGCAGCAGGTGTTGTTGAACAGGCAGGGATTTCTCTCTCCGCTTGGTTTCTCACCAGGTTTCTGTACAAAATCCTCTTCGAGATAAAAACAAGATAAGTCTGTGATGATGAAGTATGGGTTGATTCCTCTTGAATGAGAATGAATCCCAGAGTTCCAAAGACAAAGCTCCAGAGTTAACTCAGGAGGTAATCGCTGAGATATCACTCTGCTTCTGTTCGTTTTTCTCTCAAAGTTTTGTGCTAAAAAAATGTGTTTATAGCCCAGGTTGTTGAGGTTTTTCCTCTAACAGGTTCTGGGGCTCTTTGGCTCTTTTTTTCCTCTGGTCGCCTCTGATGTGGTTTTCTCATCCAGTGTTGAACCACAGCTGTCCAAACCGCAGTCCCCTCTCGTACAGGTCACTGCCCACTTCCTCTCCCTGTCTTTGTGGTCAGTTTCCGCTGGTGCACCCTGCTACTGCTCCTTTTCCTGTCCTGGAAGGGGGGGGGGGGGGGGGGAGAGAGAGAGAGATATGGAGGTATGGAGAGGTATGGGGATTGGTGGAAAGACAGAAAAAAAGGAAAGAGGCAGAGAAGCTGAGAAGCTGAGAGAGGGAGCGCATATGTCAGAACAGCTCAAAGACGCTCGGAGAGGCAGAGAAAGCAGCCGGCTCATGTTCATGAAGCAGATGGAGTGAGTGTGAGGGAGTAGAAGGGAGGGAGGGTGATGGAGAGGAAGGTGAGAGAGGCGTTACTTTTCAGTCCTCCTCGGAGAGAGGGAGAGACGGAGAGTGGGGAGGTGGGGGGCTGGAGGAGGGGGGGAGATTTATTATTCATGTGTTTGAGATAAGGATTAAGTTAAACAGGTTATTGGGGATAATCCTTAGAGATTTCCCCATATGAGGCTAGTAAATATTTCAGAGGGCTGAGAGTGTGTGTGTGCGTATGAGAGTGTATCTGACAGAGAGATCTTGTCGCCACACACACACACACACTTCATCCTTCTCACCCCCCTTCTCTTCTCTTCAGGGGGAGTTGTTCATCAGTAATTTGGCGAATTGGACAGGAAAGCCGGCGTGTGTGTTTTTACATGAAACCTCTCCTGTGGCAACAGCAGTCCTGTCTTTCTTTTTCACTTCCATCCCTCTCTCCTTCTCTCCCTCTCTCCCTCTCTCCCTCTCTCTCTCTTTCTCCTCTCTCTCTCTCTGTTTGCTCGCTCTCGTGTTATTTGCAGTTTGAGCTCCACTCTACATAGAATATTTTCATCACATCTGGGAGCAGCATGCCGATCATCAACATGACAAAAATCAACATTTACTTTGAATCCTCCTCCCTTATTGCAGCAGTTGTGGATGTCTAGTATCTCTCAATAATTTCCACAAGCTGAAGGACAAAAAGGTTGTTTTGTCGCTGACGTTCAAAACTGTAACAAATGTCCTTTTACCTTTTTCTGATCAGCCACCTTTGTAGTGAAGGAACAGCTTAGGCCACCAAAACTACTTGATTGAAGGTAAGCTGTGGAGGTTTTGACCACTATTGGTGGTTTAGAGCAGCGTTTTGCGAGTTGTTTCCAGTTTTGTGCATTTACAAATGGACAACCCATTCTCACGCCCAGCTCTTAAAATAAAACAGCTTGCTCACTGGCCCTTTGCTTCAAACTATGATGCTCTAAATTCCCCTCCATCATTAATTTTGGATGAGTCAGGGCATCGTATCCTCACGCAGCAGTTTGTAGGAAATCTTGTGAAAAGTTATTCCTCATTTTTATGCGTTTTCTAACTAAGGTCCAGCAACAATGTCAATTTCCGCTCGTTAAATGCAAACAGTCTTTTAAAATAGACTTCTGTCTTTACAGGAAACAACTTGGTTGATTTAGGCAACAAAACTACTTAGTAAGGTTTCAGAAAAGATCTTCGTTTGTGTTATGTAACTACGGAAGTGCCGAATACTAAAGTATGCAAGTTACATGAAAAATAAATCACAGTTTACTTCTCGATGTTCTCAAGAAACGTACAGTTGCCGCTTGTTACATGCATGCAGTGTCTTTTAAAAATAAACTTACAACGTAGGTTTATGCAACTAAACTACTTTTATGCAACTGAACTACTTGGTTATGTTTAGGAATAGATCGTGGTTTGAGTTAAAATTAGGACTTCCTAAATAAAACTACTTAGGTCAATTAAGTAGTTAAGTTAAGTAGCTAACGTACGGATGTTAATCTTAATGTTTTTATTGTTGTGAATTCAAACAAAACGTATTGGTGAGGTTTAGGAAAATAATGTGGTCTGTTAAAAGAAGTATGTTTGTTAAGTAAACTAAGTAAGATACATAAGTTACATTATGTAGTCAGCTATCACATATACAGATGTTAGTTTCACAGTGGTGTAGATTGAAAGCCCAGTGTGTCTCATACGGAGGGTGAAGGGTGCTTCATTGCGATGCTATCAAAAGTTGAAAGAAACCAACGTCTCTGATCCATTATTCAAACCAGTCTTCTTGGATTTTTATTTCATTGTCTTATGTTACCTGAAGCAAAACACGGCCGCTGTATCTTCTGAACAACGATAAGAGGTCTTCGTGTTATTTCTGCCTTCACATTTAAGAGACATTCGCTTGCCTTCGCAGCCGCTCTCTCTGTTAGGTTGTATTATTAAAAAATAACATTTTTACTACCCACATTTCTTGTTCTTGCTTCCCCGGTGAACTACGCTTTTTTCTAAGTGTCATCTGTTTGGGTTTTTTGACAAAGAACTAATATCTAACTTCAGGGAAAAACTCTCTGTCAGAAAGTGTGTGTGCAAATGTGTGTGTCAGTTCAGACAGATAAGGGACAGACTAGTGAATGTGATGACAGCTACACACCAGAGAGAAAGAAAAGCCTAAAGGAAAGCGTCTGAAAATGTTTTTTGTGTTTTTATCTATCACCCAACATTATTCTAATCAACTTAGTACACCATAATGAATTATCTGTGGTTCATGTATCTGTATGTATTTTAATAGGTATTGTACATGCAGCTTAACTTTAAGTATTGATCATTTTTGAAAACCGTACCTTTAAATATGATCAAACTGAATCGAGCAGAGGCAGTGATGTATGTAGGTATGTAGAGAAAGGGAACAAGAGAGGGAATAGCAAAGAGAAAGAGTTTGTCCTCATGTCGGCTGTCTGTTTTCTTTCGACGTGTACACGAGTGATGGTTGTCCCACAAACAAACAACCAAAACGTCGCAACTATGATGGAAACTTGTTTACATGTCTCTTTTTCCTCCCCTCCTCTGAGTCTCTCTGTCATTCTGTCTTTTCAAAAATCCTCATGCTCTTGGCCTACTTTTCCTTTTAAAAAAAAAAAACACTTTGGCACAAAAAATTGCATCCTCGCTCCGCTCATGACATGTAAGGAAACGGGTGATATCCCCCACTGGTGGTTTGACTGGAAGAAGACCGCTGGGAGTCGAACATCAAGGACTGGAGGACTGAGAGACAGACAGAGAGAGAGGGGCAAACGTCTAACATGCCAGATCTTTTTTAACGGTGCTATATCTGCATAAAGAGGCCGCTTTCATCATTAACACCTACAATGCTTTTATATATATTTTTAGAAGCATATTCAGAGGGTAGACACAATAACACGGAACATCCAATTCAGCGCTGCAAACACTGCTGTGAAGGTGGGTCGTGTTGAAGCGCCGCTCTGAGAACCCACATATCAAAGTGTTAATTGACAGAGCAATGTTTAATAGATGATGATATAAAAGTCCTTTTCCACACAGTTGTTTTATCTTTACATCCAGTAATTCTTCAGATTGTAAAGGACCAGATCACACGAATAATGACAATAATGACATTGTCCTGCTCAATCTCAGTCAGAAACGGTTTACTGTCGTCTTTGCACATACAAGGAAAGTGGCTTGGTGATTGGTGTGGTTTTAAAAACAAAGACAAAGAAACAGTTAACGTTGCATTTTAGTTTATTTCTTTGACAAGGTTTTTGCCACCAGAGACATAAACTGGTTGTAGCTGAATTTACACCTCGGGATTAAGGGTTTACGTCGTACCACGTGATTTGGCTTTCATTAGGCGAGTTTCTTATTATTTTCCAATCATACTGAAAGTTTCTCCTTCCATGTTTTTCTTTTCTCAGCGTTGTGTTTGGTCCCAACTATTACTGTCGATCTCTCGATTACACAACAGTGTGCTGCCTGGTACTTGCAGATAACAGACTGCAGATGTGAGATCTGCCCCCCTGTCCATCCTGTGTATTGGTATTATCCCTCATTATCACATCGAGCTTTAAAGAAACAGTTTTATTGTATCTCAATCAATTTCTCATCAAAGACAGCATTACACACCAAAACATTTAGCATCTATAGTCACATTGTTCTTCCCTCCATAATCCTTTATCTGTTCAGACAGTCAGAGGACGAGGAATACCGAGAAAAACTCCAGTTTTCCTCCTTTTAAAATCGTACAGTTTTATCTGGTAAAGGGAACGATTACACGTCTTGGGGCTGGAATGACTCTTTCTTGCTGCCGTTTGGCCCGTACTTGCATCATCAGGTGTAGGATTTTGGGTGTTGAACAGAGCCTGGCTATGACATACAGAGAGTATCGACAAGTGAAGTGGAGTTTAAAGGCATGTCATCAGATGACAAAAGCAGAGATAAGGTTGAAAAACTGTGAAGTGGTTCCAAAGTCCCCCATGTGTCCTTGGCAAATCACTTGATCCAAAGCTCCATGCGAACATGCACTGTTCATTTGTCACACCACTTCACATATGAAAGTGAACGTGAACTTCAACACACAAACGAAGGTTATCAAAAGGAAATTTCAAAAATTAATTACACTATTCAAAAGGAGGGTAGAAAGAGAATTCTCATGGAAAAATGTGGATAAAGATGACTGGATTAAAAACTGAAACTTAATTTGAGCAAGCCATAATGGGAACAGTTCTCATTAAGTACACTCCTCCCAACTTCAGTTTTATAAGCAAAGATATGGTGCATAAAAAAGGAGGTTGAGCTGCTAATAATTCTTTCCAATGCAGGCAGATGTCTTTCTGCTTCTTTTGAATATGTTGCTCTTCAGTTGAATTCCTCTTATTGTATTTTCAGGCCTAAATGTTCTACTCAAAACTATCTATCATCGTGTCTATCGTCGGCATATACTTTGACATTGAAGTCATTGTTGGGTATTTTGACATTCATGTTGCTAACCCCCAGAACAGCAGCATTGACAACTTGTAGTCTGGATAGTTGTGGTGTGACTCGTAGTATATCACTGAAAACACCAGTGAATGATTCATGAAGAAATGATCTTCCCCACCCGCCCTCTCTTGGGTTTTGGTCAATGGTCGTGTTTCCATTCAATTCTCAGGTGAATTTGTATTTTACTTTTCAAATGTTGCAAAAAAACGAAATGCGAATTATAGGCACATTTAGCCACGTGAAGAGACAGAAGCAGCTTTACTTCAGAATGCTCTACACCCGCATATGCCGAAGAACAATGTCTCCATGCGTATTACTGCACAAGCAAATCACGGAATAATTTCAGCATGTATTTTCAGTCATGATTCATTAGTCGCGCTGCAACACATTTGTTAATCGCCTCACTATCACATAAAATTCTGTTAGAAATGCTTTATGTAAATGTCAGTCAGTAAATTTCATCACAGTGATCAAAATGGTTTTTTTTACAGACTTTCTTGTTGCGTTGTTGCATCAGACGCTCCATTCATTTCCAGTGAAAAGCTGCATTTCTTTAGTTGTGCATTTAGATCAAACGTACTGGGATTATATATCAAATTCAATACAAACACTTGAGCAGATGTATTGAAATAGCCAATATCATGCATGTTGACAAAAGACCCATTGTTCCTCATTTCCAACCAACAGTCAACGTTGGTTTCTTTTAACTGTAACCAAAATCATTCCCAAACCTTAACCCAGTGGTTCCCAACCGTCCCCCTACTTGTATCTAAGAAACTGTACAACGCTCTTCATTTGTGTTGTGTTGACTGCTGTTTGTGTCCCGTGTGAAACCAAGCCAATATTGACTTTTTGTTACGTAATTTCCATACTTAAGTTACGCTACTAAGGTCGGTATCTAGACCCAAACCCTGATCTTTTCCTAAAATAAACACATGGGCTTGTGCAGGCGTACTGAAAGTAACAAAAAATATCTAGTAAGATATCATATGAACTGTTGTTTGAGGATTCGTTGCTCTGGAAGTTCCGCCGTGATTCAAGGAATGACGCAGAGTAACAAATCGGACTAAGCAACATGAGTGTGATTTAGATTTGCCAGATGTCTCCATAGACAGCAATACAGATTGTGTTCCGTGTCATTTTATTTGAGAAAAACATAAGGAAAAAGACATTGGTGGTACCAAGGAAAAACTGTACTGCTCTGGCAAAGCTCAGTGAGGTTGTATAACAACGTAAGATATTACGGCCCAGGATGCAGCATCCACAGCAGGGAAACATCTCTCTACAACAGAGACTAAGAGAAGACCGGCTGCCTCAGGCAAACTGAGGATGCCCTGCTTCATCACAACCAACAATTCATAACGCATCAGGCTGATAGGCAGATGTTTGTTTTGTTGTTTGTTTGTCTGAAAAGCAGAACTATCCAGAATCCCCTTATGCTGTAAGCTAGGGTGAATGTAACTAAGTACATTTACTCAAGTACCTGTACTAGAATTTTGAGGTACTTGTACTTTAATTGAACGTTTCCATTTAATGCTACTTTATACTCTACACTACATTTTGGAGGCAACTTTTTATGTCGCTGCTTTAATTCAACTTTACCTTCAGTTACTTTTCAGATTCAGATCAATAATACAAAATCATTTTGTTCTTTAATTTAAGATTTTCAATGCAGGACTTTTACTTTTAGCAGAGTATTCATACACTCGGCTATGACTATTTCTGAATGCCTGAATATTTCTTCCACCACTGGCTGTCAGTCAGCTCTATCTGAAAGTTCATAACGTGACTTATTCATCTTTAAAGCACATCACCTAAAACACACTACTAAACCTAAATTTCCTACACTATTCAGCACCAGTTTTCTGTTTAGCTACAGGGTATTATTTGGTTAATTTAGTATTAATGGAGAATTACAAATTCCCTTTATAAAGTTAAGAGCATGTGACGTTCTTCTTTATTGCATCAGTCTATAAATAAAACCAGAAATGAATCGAGTGTTCTGATGCAGGTGGCTGATTTGACACAGCAGCTGCTGTTTTGTATTCTATTGACTACATTATTTTAAATTTAAAGTAAAAATCTTCTTTGCACTCTAAAATTGATGTGAAAATCGAGTCAAGGCAAACAAAGAAAAAAGCCTAACACTCTAATGACCTCGGTTAAAGAAAAAAAAACGTCATTTCAGTTTTTACCAGCTCCAAATTGTTACGACACACAGATCCGGAGAGATGCGACATTAACCCCTACTGTGTGCATGTTTTGTGTGACTATACAATGCTTGCATATATGTGTCTGTCTACCATTTGTGTGTGTGTGTGTGTGTGTGTGTGTGTGTAAATAGACAAAGATCCCTGAGGACAAATGATGAGGAGATGATATCTTGTGAAGTGTGCCCTTTAAAAATAGCAGGGTCGCTGTCAACATTACTTGGCTCTGGATGAGCTTTCTGTTTGTGTGTGTGTGTGTGTGTGTGTGTGTGTGTGTGTGTGTGTGTGTGCGTGTGTGTGTACACTCCTGCATGCCACCATGATCTGTGTGTGTGCGTGTGTTTGCAAGCCTTCCTGTACTGCATTTCTGTGGGCTTTCTGTGTGTGTGTGTGTGTGTGTGTGTGTGTGTGTGTGTGTGTAGACAAGTAACAGCTATTAGGATCTGTCATCATGCATGACTGAGTGTGTGCGTGTGTGTGTGTGTGTGTGTGTGTGTGTGTGTGTGTGGGTGCTAATAAACGTGTGTCCGCCGCAGAGAGGTATGAGATGCATTTAAACAGAGCTCCTATGACTGATGTACAGGGTAATGTGAAATACCGCCTCAGGGTGACACAGACAGAGACAGAGAGAGAGAAAGATATGGGGGTTGGGGGGTTAAAACAAAAGGAATATGATGAAACAAAGGAGCAGAATAAAAACTAATATTATAAGCATTTACTGTATATTAACAGTATACAATAAACACATTTACCAAAACAAATTAAAGTCTTGTTCTACTAACATTATATTTAGGCTGAATGGCGATTTCGTTACCTCTTTATTCAGCCTCCTTACTATACTTTATGGAGGCAGAAGATGATTTTTCTCTCACATGCATGGGCGGAAACAATGGGGCCCTGGGTACAAGCATGCAAAAGGCCCCGCCACCTCTCCTACATAGGAGAAAGACACACAGACTTTATTGTAGTTTGGCCTCTTTATGTTGTTGTTTTGAGTCTCTTTGTAGTTGTTTTGATTGTCATAGTTGCTTTGTATCTCTTTAGTCATTTTTAGTCTTTTGTGGTCATTTTATGTCTCTTTCTAGTTGTTTTGTGTCTCTTTGTGTTCATTTTCTTGTGAAAAGAATTGATAAGGTAAAGTCAAAGTTCAAAAGAAGATGAAGCAGCTTAGCAGCTATTCAGACATATCATAACAGACAAATCGCACAGGTGTAATTGATGACGAGCTGAGACGATGGCTGCATTTTATTTAGGTGATCCAATTCGAGTGCTCTGGCATTATGCATGCTTGTAAAATTACACCTGTGTTTTACGTTTTGACGTATAAAACTCTCTTCAGTAACAATTAGAAAAGTGATTATCAATTCAGAGGTCTGCTAACAAGCTATGGCTTGCGTTTTTTAATATATTTAATTCAATATATTAAAGTCCTTTGAATTAAATATATATATTTAATTCAAAGGGCTTGAAATGTGACCTGATGGTAGAAAGCATCACCGATCAGCCAAATGATAACAATTCATCTTTCGCAGGAAATTAATATGTGTATGAAATTTCATGGCAAACCATTCAATTGTTGTTGTGATATTTCACCAAAAATACACAAATGTCAACCTCATGGTGGGGCTTGAAGAAAATCAAAGTCAGCATGCGTCCTCCTCTGGGGACCATGAATGAAAGATTCCATGACATTCCATCAAAAGGTTGTTTTGAAAAGATTTGCCAACAGTGCTGCTGGCATGGCTGAAAATCATGTTGTTTTTCACTTACACAGATAAATGCAGTCGAAAGGCAGGTTCAAGATTTTATTAGAAAGGAGTTGAGTAGGTGTTGAACATTGAAGATAAATATTTAGGTAAAGAAGTGGGGAGGGGGGGGGTGAGAAGAGAAGGGTGGGGCTGAAGGATAGCACGCACATGCACAATTCTATGCAACATTCCCATTAAAATCCAGAGATAAGGACCTACAAATTTCTCCCAAACCGACTCCCCCCCTGCTGCCTCGTCTTGTTTCACTCCCCCGTCTCTCTATGTCTCTCCCACCTGTCTGTCTCTTATTGCGCCTGTCTTTCATCACTCCCCTCCGCTCTGTGGCCGAAACCTATCAGAGGTTGAATCAATGACGAGACGTCTGACGATATCTCTGCGTGTCTTTGTGTGTGTGTGTGTGTGTGTGTGTATCTGAGGTCTGATTCAGAAAAAATGTGTGTATTTTCCTTTGCACACTGTAAATTGAAATCTGTTCGTATGTGTGTTTCTGCCTCATTATGGAGACATTTTGTGATTGTGTGGTTTTAATGTGCTCTGCCGAGCTCTCATCTCCGTATTTCTCAAATATCAAAAGTGTGAAAAACACATTTACGTGTGTGCTTGTGTGCGTGTGTGTGTGCGTGTGTGTTTCTTTGAGGATGCTAACTAGTGGATGCTAAATAATGCAGCGTTCTGCCGAATGCCTCTCCTCCCCAACAACATCCCCATTAGTGATTCGGAGTTTGAAAATGTTAATGCTTTTAACAGAGTCACTCCTCATTCACATCAAACTGGAGAAAATAGCAGGACTGGAGAGACTCGCACATACAGTGTAGACAAACATGGACAGAGGCAGAACCACATTGACAGACTTGTGCATACACAGAGAGACACAGACATGCAAAGATACTCACAGAAACATAGAAACTGACAGATGCATGATAACATATAAGCCAGACGCACAGCTGGATGAGGAAGAGGTTTGGAGGAACAGGGGTTTTGATCATTTTTGCTATTCTTCGATATGCTGCCTACTTAAATCGTCTCCTTGCTGTTTTCTGGATGTTTCTGTTGTGAGATTTTTGCCAGGAGTATGAGATGAAAAACAAGAGACTTTCCTGGTAAATGAAAAAGAAAATGTTTTTAATTAATCTACCACCAGCTATAAAAGAGGTTCGAAGAGCTGCGCACATGTAATGTCTTTAAATTAAAGCCTGAGAAGCATTTTGTCCAATTCCCTGAGCATTGTAATGCCACTGTTGGTGAAGCATAATGCTTCCTTTAATACGACAGACTGAATGTAAGAAGTGGTAGTAGTCATTGTGACATCACCCATGGGTTTGTGGACTTACGTTTTGAAGCCTCCAGTTCGGCATTTTGGCCGTCGCCATCTTGGTTTTTGGTCGTCGGCCTCTTCTTTCATTTTTTTTCCGCAACCAGAAGTGACACAAGTGGGTGGGGCTGAATAACATCCAACGACATTTTTAGGCGACCAAAATGTTACAATTAACTTACACAAACTGAAAACACACTGTGAACGGGTTAAAGTTGGAAGACAAAAACACGGACACGGTTCCAAACCGGACAACGCTGTGATAGCGACCTGTCAATCAGCGTGTAGCCCCACCCTAAAGCATCCCCTGATTTATGGTCTGTTAGACTCTAAATGGACCATAATGTACTAAATGAACATCATGCTGTATTGAAGAAGACTTGAAACTAGAGATTAAGACCATAAACTCATGTTTACAATGTTTACTGAGGTAATAAATCAAGAGAGAAGTAGAGTCATTTTCTCATAGACTTCTATACAATCTGACTTTTTTTTGCAACCAGTGGTCGTTCCTTGCTGGCCAGCAGAGAGAATGCAGGTTTAGGACGGTGATGCCAGTTTACGACACCAAAACAAAAAGAGGGAGACTCTTCTTCTTCTACGAGAGCTGGATTGGACACAGCGAGTCAGTCTTGCCACTAACTTGTACGATACTGCAACAAAAACAATACCCAAAAAACATTTAGCTGTAGACCTCCTTAATAAAAAGAGATGTCTTTAAAACTACATCAATGACAAACAGGGTCATAGCTCTGCATACATTTTTAAATCAGGGTCAAATGGGTCACATTTTGTCTTGAAAAGCTATTTCTTTGGGATTTCGAAGCACAACAGGAAATGTTTTTTTTTGGCATAACTCATGGTATGAGTAATTTTCATTGGAATGATTTGCCGCCTTCTTGGATTCCAGTATCACTCCCCTTAATACATCAGAGTTTTACGTGATAAAAACATCTGGTTTGATTCCATCTTTGTGGGAAATGTGGTGATAGTTTTTTAAATCACAGATGCACTAACAGTGGTTTCAGATGCCAATCATCACCATCCACTGTTGTTGGAAATACTTGTACTATCAACATGTCCCTTACATCAAATGTTCAAATGTTTAGAAATTCTTTACATGGCACTTGCAGCATCTTACAGCTGCACCAGTGAGCATCGTAGCCCAGCACTTTGTTTACAGGCTCGACTTCTAAAGTGAGGCAATAGAAAACCAACTCACACCGCAGCATAGAGCATTAAGATGCAAAACTGTGAAACTGGCATGCCTTTTTTTTTCTCCCTCTCGTTTGAATTTTGGGCAGCGCTCGGCAAACAAGGTGAAAAGAATGAGCGCCCGATTTTAAATAAGGGAAAAAAAGAAAAGAAAAAAAGTGACGGAGAAATACTTTATCTTTTCAAATGACTGAATTCAAATGAACTCACAGTGCAACAGAAAATGTTTTCAGTTTAAACTGCCCGAGGCAGAGAAGGAGAAATAAGCATGCTCTGCACGCTTCTTTTTGTTATTCCTCCTCCTCTTTTGGTTTGAAAATGGAGCATCTTTAGAGGAATTCAACGTCTGTGTGACATGTCAGATTTATAGAGAAAACAATGTATGAAACATGTATTTTATTATTTATTACCCACACTATATTTGCAACACGATGATTGCGTTGTCGTATTTTATATTCATAGATGCGTTGTGTGTGTTCCCTTCTACCTCTCTATTTAGCTTGTATTGTGATTTATTTATTCTCTTTTTAATCATTTGTCTACAGGCACAGGAATATTGTATTTTTATTTATTTTTTACTATCTAGGAACCAAATTGTGCTGCAGGGATCGCTGTTACGTCTTCTGGCTTAGAACCTCTTCGAAATGTGTGAAAACATTCAAATGTAAATGATTTCAGTTTCAGGGTCAGGATTTTTCATGCAGCTGTGAAACGGAGCACATCAAGGTTAAACTGTTGTGATGTTTCCAGTAGGTGATCTCCCTCTCCCCGTCTCTCTGATGATGCAACCTCTCCTCACTCCTTGCCAAACGCTGCTAACTAGTGCCCAGACTCTAGGACCGCTTCCCGCGTGCCTTTTCCTTGTTTTTTTCCTTCTTCTTTATTTGTGTTTTTTTAATTCCCCCCACACACACACACCCCCCCCACCCTCCTGCATGTGATTCAAATGCCCTCCCTAGAAGCACGCGGAGTGCCGAGCTGGGCCAAACAAATCTGACTGAGTTGTTTATCACAAGCGCTTGAATGTCAACTTGGCGAAACCTGCAGCTATAGCTGTTGTGTGGAGAGGAATGAGAGTAATTACACAGACTGACAGACATAAACACACACAAAAAGCTTGCAACAGTGCAATCAGAGACACAAACACACACACTGTGTTGTTTTTTGATGATAAATAGGCTGAGGCGATGCTTTCATGTTGTGTCTTAGTTTACTGTATGATGGAGCCATTAATTCTCTCTACCTTTCTCTCTCTTTACTTTAGTCGTCTTTTCGCAATCTCTTGTTTGCTCTTACCCATCCTCCTTCTGTCTCTCTCTCTCTCTCCTCCCACCTTTTCCCCTCTTTCCACCTCGCTCCCTTTCCCCCTTTCCCTATTTTTCTCACTTTCTGGTTCAATGATTGGAGACTTCAAATTGCCTCTGAATTTCATCATAAAACCCCACTCTGCTCTTACTGCCCTTGTTGCCTCCTGCCAAACACACACAAAAGATAGGCTAGCACACACGCAAGATCATGCTAACGTGTCACCAGAACCTTATTATTCAGGGTAACTATCAACAAATGCACGTCAAAAACGCTTCTCTCTCTGAAACAGAAGCAACAGAAGGAAAATTGGAAGTTCCATGTTTGCAAAGAGTGTAGAAATATTTGTTGAAGCGTCTGATGTGCACAAATCAACAAAGGCACACAGAGCTGAGGAGGGAGATAAGAATGACTGGAACATAACATGCAAATAGGCAGGCAACGCGTTTCGAGCTCAGTGCTCTCCCTCCGGCTGCAAAGAACCACTTTTCACACAAACATGAATACATTCAACCAAATTGACATGCAGGTACAATCACTAAATACTCCTGGATGGTTCTCCTTTTCAGAATACTGTTGAAAAAATACACCACACCCATTCATTCTTATTTCACCAGCTGCATGCAAGTATAAGGAATCTATTTAATTGCAACACAAATCTGTTTTGTCATCCGTTCATCAGATCTGATCACCTGGCAGGTCTTCACAATGAAAAGTCCTCCTGATGAGTGTGACGCATCAAACATGTGTTCTTTAAACAGAAGAGGATCTGAGCTGTTCTGCTTATACTGTCGCTCGGAAGCCCAACATATTCTCATGCAACGGTTCACATTTTTCGTACATTTTCTTAAAAAAGTCCAGCAACGTGTGTCAACATCCGCTCGTTACATGTCGACGGTATTTTCAAAATAAACTTCTTCTTCACAGGAAAACAACTCAGTTAGGTTTAGGCAACACAACTACTTAGTTAGGTTTAGGAAAAGATTGTGGTTTGGGTTAAAATAACTATGGGATTACTTAAGTACAGTAGTTACATGACAAATAAATCAACGGTGACTTCTCGAGTCAACAACGTTCTCCTCGGTGACAGACCAATTATTTTGGTTTGATCCATCCACCTCCATTCCCAACAACCTTGTGGGTTTTTGCGGAATACATACTTCCTGTTTCATGAAAACGTGAATTACATAAAAATAGATTTTGGGTGTTATCTACGAATGCCTACATTTACACATACTCCTGGACGTGGAAAGTATGACTTTGGCTTAATAGGAAGCTCACAGAGTGTCCAAAATAGAAAGGGTTCATCCTCTGGGGAGCAAAGATATAATCAGTAGTTTCATGGCAATCTAAAAGGAGGATTTATCTTCTGGGAACCCTAACCCTAACACCAGATTTCATGTGAGTTCTTGAGGTCAAGTGTCAGACTGACTCTGGTAGACAAACATCTCCGTCCCCACCACAGACTGACAACAAACAACTGGAAAACTCAGCTTTGTTCGTTCAAATTACTCTTTGATTTTTCAAGTGAGGTCACTTCATTGTCGCGCTGTGTACAAAAGGATACGGGTCACAGATCTGACGCAGACCTGAACACTTAGTGAGGTCATTGTTGTGGCATGTACGGTCACACACCGGTCTGACACTAGTCAGCTGGCCGTCTGCTATCTTCAACACACCACGTTTGATTTTCACATCCAGGGAATTGAGGCGCACACCAAACGTCACTTCCATAAAAGGATTTCCTCCCTGCTCACATCTGGAAGACCACTGCTATAGAGTAGTGTGTGTGTGTGTGTGTGTGTGTGTCTGTATGTGTGTGAGTGTGTGTGTATGTGTTTGGAGACACTTAATCTCATCGAGCCAATCCTTAATCAGGACTCTCCAGTCCATCCCCTGGTTTCCCTAGCAACAACCCTTCAATTCCTCAGAGTATCCCCTAATCTGCAATGTGTGTGTGTGTGTGTGTGTGTGTGTGTGTGTGTGTGTGTGTGTTTGTAGACATGTGTGTGTTTGTCTCTCTCTCAATGTTTACCTTTGGTGTGGTGAGCAAACAAAATACTTTTATTCAGAAACTAATTAGATTTTGATATTTCTTCAGTTTGGCTTCACTGTGGCGCTACATGAAGGGTGAAAGGATTCAAACACTAAGCTTCATTCTCTGTGGATCACAAACATCTGCAGCTGATGTTGTGACAATTAAAGGTGAAAAATAAAAATAAATGAACAAATAAAAATCAACTGATATATCCAAACTTTGAACAGCTAACATGCATTTAAAACTAGTGTAGAGTTGAAGATCACAGCCAGAGGAGAGAACTGGATTGAAGCATCGTTGTGGAGTTTTTAACGTGTAGTTTAAATCGCTGTTGTCCAGCTGTGGACTGGTCACAAGTTTCCATCGGCTCCACAGGAAGGCAAAGGTTAGCCGGTGTCACGGGGCTCTATTTACGTGTGTGTGCTACTTGCTGCTACTGTTTCAATAGGCGGAAGTCGGTGTGACCCAACACAGTAGAAAAATTCCTCCGTCCACAGCTGCAGAAAAAAATAAATCCCTGCTCACGTCACTTCGTTGAGTTGACATTTACTCACATTTACTGTCTTGTTGGCCTTTGTGGGTGATTCATGAGAAGAATGAGCAAGTGCAAAATACTGGCCTGTGAATATTAGGGCTTTTATTGTGAAAGTTAAGGACGGGAGGGGTGGGTCTGGTCTGCACTGCCTTTGTAAAGGTTGAAAGGAGGTTGTTGTTTTCATAATCCTTCATAAGGTTGAACTATATGTATATAATTCCATGATGCCTTCATACTGTTTGGGGAGAAAAATATTGACAAATTAATTGTATGAAAAAATGCAATGGTCTTAAAACATTGTAAACATGAGTTTATGGTCTCAATCTCTAGTTTCAAGTCTTCTTCAATACAGCATGATGTTCATTTAGTAAATTATGGTCCATTTAGATTCAAACAGACCATAAAGCAGGGGATGCTTTAGGGCGGGGCTACACAGTGATTGACATGTCGGTGCCTCTTCCAGAGCTGTATACAGCGTCTCTACGTCACTCCTTCACATTCCAAATATGGTAACTTCCATTTATTAGCTGCTAAAAAAACAATGTGGCCATAATCCAAGATGGCAACGGCAAAATCACCGAACTCAAGGCTTCAAAACGGCGGTCCACAAACCAATGGGTGAATGGATCACGATGACTACGACTACTTCTTATATCCAGTCTACAGTTCATACGTATACCTGTAAAACATAATGCAGTGCTGCCGCTGAGGAAGTCAGGTGACGTAGTTTAAAGAGCGACAAATGGAGGAGGTATCTTGATGGATGGATGGTAAAACAGACCCAGGACTTTGACTCAGGACACTGTGTGAAACCAAAGGTTGGCGTTGACTTATTTTCTTACCTTAATTTTACACATTTTGCTCTTTGCCTGTTGAATGAACTTTGGGGTCACTTTAACAAACAGGCTGCAGGGGCTGCTGCCAGTTTGCATTAGTGTCAAAGAAGAATGGAATGTGCATATTATAATTTAAATATTAAGTATGTGTTATTAGTATAAATTTAGAATTGAATTACCAAGATGTGATCCAGAAGTATAATTATGTGATGATTAAATAAAATGGCCATGAAAGTGATAAAAAGGAAATGCCCCTAAAACACAAATTGAGTCAGAAAAAAAAATTGCTGTCTGAATAAAAAACTAATTTCTTATCTCACTTTTCTTTCTGTCTCCCTCCCTTGTCCTTCAGTGCCCTTGTGACATGCATTACCTCTCTCTCTCTCTCTCTCTCTCTCTCTCTCTCTCTCTCTCTCTCTCCCCTCTCTCTCTCTCTCTCTCTCACTCCCTCTCTCTCTTTCCCCCTCTTCCCTCTCTCTCTCTCGCCCTCTTTCTCTCCCCCCCTCTCTGTCTCTCCACATGGCGGTTTCCCATAGCTTGCAGTTTCTCTTCTTTGTTCAGTGAACTTGATGAATCTAAACGGAAACGCTGAGTTTTCCCTCTCAGTCACTGTATTCCCACGCTCCACATCAAATCGCCTGATAGAACAGAATAAAATAGAATTGAATTCAACAGAATATAATGGAATACAATGTAGGCTTTAATGGATAAAACCAAAATCCATTAGGTGAATGGCGGTTTCTTTCCTAATGAAATCTCCCTCCATATCTTTCCATGTACAGGTTGTCCCGTATGTGATTCAGTGTCTTCAGAGGCACAGAGCCAGGATGCAGCCGTGCATGAGTGACAGGTGGAGCAACAGGATTACACAGACAGTAGATTTGGAAGCTCCTTTCCAGTTTCACACTGCAAACATCTTAAAACCACCTCTGATCTGTCTGAAGTCAGATGCACATGTCTCTCTTAATCCCATCTTTCTGATCTCTCTTCTTTTGTTATTCTCTGCATCTAATGTTTGTATTTTTAGCCGTGAACATGTTGCAGTTGCATGACCGCCGGTCCGTCGTCAAGTCGTTCTTTCCACCTGCTGGTTGGATTGCCATGAAACCTTTTACAGAAACTCATGGTCCTTAGAGGATGCACCCAACTGACTTTTGTAATCCTGACTTTTCCTCGAGCGCCACCATTTAGTGAAACATCTCAACAACTATTGGATGCATTCTCATGAAATTCAGTTCACGCATTCATGTTCCCCTCGGGATCAACTGTAGTATCGTTATCTCCCAACGTTTCATCTGTCGCCATCATCAGGTCAAGTTTGAATTTGTCCAATACTGAATATCTTCAAACTGATGAAACTCCCATCAGACTCAGTTGTAGTTTGTGTTTAGTGCTAATTAATGCTAACATGCTAATAACATTTATGGTGGCTTTTTACATTTAGGCACGCTGGTTTCAGGGCCGTCATACGCTCTCTACTGGCGTGGCTTCCTGGCACACCTAAATGGAACAGAGCTGTCATTAATATTATATCAGTTTCACCTGTGGTGCACATTTTCCTGCTATGCCAAGCCAAGATGCACACTTCCTGACTTTCTGAGCCTGGTGGACACTGTTCCTCCTCCAACGGAATGATTTACTTTTATATTTCAGTTGCATCTATACTTCACATTATTACTTTTTGGCTGTCCTTACTTTATTTGCTAATATCAGTGGATCATTAATGGAGGACACAGCCCACACATAGTGTCTGGGTGTGTTTGTGAGACTCCTCTGCTCTCTTTCCTCTCCTGATATTCAGTGTTGGGACTCCATTATGTGGAATTTCTGTCCCAAAGCAGATTCCTCTGAGAGCTGAGAGGGGTTTCAAGCTTCCAAGCCTAACTTTTACATGCTACAAATCCTCTTTCTCTCCCTCCCCATTTACACAAATCCTCACCTCTATCTCCCTTTTCTCCCTCTGCCTCCCCTACAGTTAATACTTGTTACTTTAGAGAGGCTTTACAGCCAGACTATCTTGACAATCCACCGGGGAATTTGTTGGACAAAAACAAATTGGTGAATATATAACAAGCCAGCTGGAGAAGTAGAAGTACTAAAGCAGTCAGAGTTGCAGCTTTGGTGAGAGTCCGCTCTGTTAGCTTTTATGTGTTTTTAGTTTACAGGCTGTAATCTAAAGTGATGCAAAAAATAATAAAGTGGAAAGTTCTCAGAATCTTGAGCAGTAATAATAAACTCAAATGTTTATCTGATGCAGAGCAGGGACCACTGCTTTCTGAAAGGAGAAAAAACTAAACTTGCTAAGTGCCCCAGTTGTACACAGTTCAGAAGAAAGTTTTGGTCAGAGCGATCCTTCCTCCTCCTCTCAACATCTGTGTGTGTGTGTGTGTGCGTGTGTGTGTGTGTGTGTGTGTATGTGTGTGTGTGTGTGTAAACCAGCACCGCAGAAACCCGAGAGTCCCTTCACCAACAGCAGAGGTCTGTTATGACGACTACGCATTCTGGCCCCCAGCGCTGCCTGAGAAGGCGCGATTCAGTTTGTGTCCAAAGGGTGCGTCCAGATGGAGGTGTGAGAGGTGGAAGGTCGTCTTGTGTTCATGTTGTGCTTGTTATGGTTTGCTGGAGTCCAGAAGCCAAAATGTGTTGCTGGTGCAGAGATATAGAAAAGGATTGGTTTAATAATAATAAATATATATGAATTCAGGGCAAAATGACTGTAGGAATTGCAAGCAAGAGCCATACAATCTGTTTCTTTGCTTACTTACTTTTACCATTATTTTTAGTTGCAATATTTTCTCTTTCCTTTTTTGTCTTGTTTTGACATGTGGGTGGGCTTAGTCGGTCCAAAAGGGCATTTAGCAAGTGATTGGCACAGGTCAGGGGTCACCTCTGAACCACCCACCCCACTCGAGTTTCACTTTCCCAAAGCAAACAGAAACATGGAGGTGGCAGAGAATCAAAGAGCTTTGGTGGGTGTGTAACCCCTTAAGGTTTTATTTTGTCTCGCTTTGTGTTTTATGAATCAGTGTCTCAGTTTAGGGCAGGTCTCGCACGTTCCCTCCACAATTACGACAATAAATGTATGCAATTTATTGTCGATAAAGTTATTTATGAATTGACTTCCCTCTACCTACAAAACACCACATAAACAGCTGGCGTGCCTTGGTGTTTAGTGCTAATCAGTACATGTTGAATAAGTGCTAACATGCTAAATGGTGACAATGCTAAACATCAGCATGTTAGCATTGGCATTGTGAGCATGTTAGCATGCAGATGTTAGCATTTAGCCCAAAGCCTTACTGTACGGACTATAGCGTGGCTGCCTTTAGACTTGTTCTGTTGTGGTTTCATGTTTCCAGGTTTCATGTTTTCCCCTCAGGGGACTTAATACATTTTGTGAAGTTCACACAAAAGCGCATTAAAGCCTATTTTGTTGTTATCCATGTAGCTGCTTTTGTTTTGAGTGTCACCATCCTCAGTCACCACCACCATGAAAAGGTCAGAAACGGCCTGCAGGTATAGAAGACGATGACGTCCAGTTAGGGTGACCAGATCCATAACACCAAAAAGGAGGACACTCTGCGGTATTTAGTGAAGCTGTGAATAATTGCATAGGACTCTGGCGTGCTCCCCTCTACAATACAACTTTGTGTGATTGCTACATGATGTATGTGTAACAGAATAGGAAAAAATAGTCTTAAAGAGTCAAAAAGTGTTTGTTCACAGTATTTGTATTTATTCAATACATTGTGGTGTTCAAAAACTGACCACTGTGCTGAGTGCCACAAAGCATAACATTTGTGGACTTAAAATGTACAAATTAAATCACAGGTCACATAAATAATAAATAATAAACAGATAAATGAATGTTTAAACTCAAGTTATATATTAGATCTGTTTTCTGATTCACCATCTGGTTAAAATATGTTCATTGTAGTCTGAACAACAAAAGACCTCAAACAACTTTCTTCATTTATAAAAAGATTTGATCTGTTGTTTCCCTAAATAACTTGTATTATGTAATTAAAATCATAGAGCTGGAGAGAGGAAACACTTTTTACAACATGTAATGAAGAGAAACCATAATCATTGTGGGTTATTTTATGATGACGTCACAATCAGAATTTAAAAACATACCGACGTAAATAATTAATAAATAAGACGCATTCCGCCGGTAGAAACGCTGCTGCGCGTATAAGCAGGACACAGAACACAGTATAAATACACACACTGTGTATAAATACCACACACGTATAAAAATACTCAATGCAGTTTGTTTAACAGGTAACAGACTACAGAGAAAACATCTCCACTCTGACAGTGATGATAACTGTGTCTTTATTAATATAAGTAGTAGTTTAACACCATTAAATCAACTGAAAACATACGATCTTTTTTTTAATCAATATTTAAAGTGCATTTTTATTGGAATGTTCGCTGAAAACGGCCCTGACCAGAAAACAACTCTGTACAGTGATCATGTACAGACACAAATGGAGAGGAGAGAAGACGCGAGGAGATATGTTTCAACAGACATGAGACGTCCTTTCCTCTGAAGCGGCACGTGAAGCGACGTCGGTTTCTGATGATTGAGGTCAGTCGGCCTCAGTGCGTAGATATGACATAGCCAGCACACGGAGCCTTGTTTACGTTTTTAACCAATGATATAGGGCTAGAACCTAACCTAAGCCTATCAGATATTTATTTGACAACGCTTTTAACCAATCATTTGTTAGACTGCGTTCCAGCAAAATATTCTATCGCGCGGCTCTTTAGGCCCAGTGGAACTCCAAAAAGGAGGACAAATACGCGTCCGGACAGGGCATTGAAAATCCGGACTGTCCGGCCTAAATCCGGACGTCTGGTCACCTTACGTCCAGTCAAAAACAAAGGAGGCGTTGGGGGGTGGTCTGACATTGGCTTTACCCCAGGCGACAACAGCATCTGGAGTGTGTGTGTGTGTGTGTGTGTTAATCTGAGCAGAGTGTGTGTTTAAAGCGGAGTGGGATGATCTGTCCTCATATCCACCAAAAGCAGAGAAGAGGGGGAGGGGGGGAGGGGGTTAAGCTTGTTATTAGGAACACCAGTCCGATCCTCTGGAGAGGGACGGGAAATCCTTCCCTGTCTCTGTGATTGTCTCATCTCTCTGTGGAATTGGAGGCTGTGCCCCCCCTTCACCCAATCCATCGTCCTCCACCCCTCCTACTATAAGCAGCGTTTCCCAGAAAGCAACAGAAAATTGATTGTGATAGGGTTAAGCCGGTGCTAATGTCCACACGCAAAGAAAAAAAACACTCCTCACATCCAAAGGAATGGGATTATAATAAAGTGCTGCACAAGCCGTAAAACCTGCGCTCTGTTTTTCATCATCTACGGACAAGGGATTCTTAATGTGAGAGCGAATAGATTTTAGGGTTAAAGGACAAGCAGCTTTACAATGTGTGTCACATCATATGCATACTGTACAATACAGCAATTCTGAAAATAGGCAGCGCTGTGCTCAATTGTATTCATTGTCAATGAGACTTTATTCCGCCGGTTAGAAGTATTTGAACAAAAGTGCAGACTATTCAGAGAACCGTGTCAATCAGTGAAGTAAGTTTGACAAATTCTTTTTTTTTATTTCAAGCCAATTTTCATTCATATCTCCGCCCAAATAATAGAACACACATGTACTTTAATCTCAAATCATACCATGAAATGTGTGTGGAAATAGTTTTGAGGTCTGTGATCCATTAGAGATGGATGGACTCCCAGAATGTGCTCAAAGTCACAGTTATGTAACGTTTGCTTTTTTCCATAACATGGAAGATCAATTTTAATAATTACACACAAAACGCATTAAAACAGGCAAAAACAGAAAAAGTATGTTATGCAAAATTCAGTCCACCATATAGAACATCACAAAAAAAGACTGTTGAGAGAAAAGCAGTTCTCTAGCAGATACAGTAAAAGTAAAAAAGTCAAAGTAGTCTTAAAAAAACATAATTGAATTCAAATGCAAATCACATGACACATGACGTCCATTAAGAACTAAACTATTACAAAAGCAAATATGAGTACAGTTAAATGAAAATGTTTGTGCCACTAAGTATAAAGAAAGACTCCAGTATTTTACAGAAACACTACGATTAGATTAGTGGTGTTGTTTTTAAACGTGTTGTTCTTTGTCGTCACAAATCGAGCATCTTGCTGTATTTTTATTAACAGGTGCAAAGGAGCAACACACCTCGATACATGTCTTTCCGTTACCTCTCACGCGTTTGATGTGGAAGTGTGTGACTCAATAATGTCATCGCTGCTTTGGTACAAACTTTATATAACAGAGAAAACGTTGTGGAAGTGATGCAGCCACCCGTGTGTGTATTTCACTATCAATATTTGTTTCAAAGGAATTGATAGCAAATGTGTATCAAAGTATGATCTTTTGATCCATCTCAAGTCAAGTGGGACACCTTTCTGTGAGGCAGGGCGATGCTGCTCGGTCAAATAAATAAAGGTTCGCTTAAAATAAATCAAAGCTTCTAGAGCGAAGAGAAGCAACCAAGGCCGAAAGGCCACGTTCACTTAGCGCACAAAAGCCGAGTTTACTGAGTCGCTATTTCTGGCAAAGCGGCTCCCAACAGAGGCGGAAGGATTGGATTTCAGCACCGAGGCCCAGAGTCTCCGAGGCGAGTGGCTCCGGGCTCAAGGCTAATCGGACAAGGGAGACGCTCAGCCAGGCATGATGAGAAGGTAGACAATTGAAAAAACAAAAGTGAGACAGAGAGAAGCCAGAGCTGGAGGCGGGGATATCTGTTGGGCACTATCAGAAACACACACACACACACACACACACACACACACACACACACACACACCCAGAGGGATAAGGCTTTAGTCAGCGGCCGGGGGCAGCGGTTGTATTTGATGCGTGATTAACAAATTAATCTGCAGTCCTACTCAATATGGATTAATGAGCTATAAATAGCTCTCATTAATCTCCCATAGAAATAATGACATTAGCATCATTAAGAGGATCTGGATAGTTAGCATCATTTGGGTTTTTCTAGACCACTGCCCACTTTGTGTGTGTGTGTGTGTGTGTGTGTGTGTGTGTTAACGTGTGTTTATGTGTGGGAGAGAAGTTTCTCAGATCAGCGACAAAGCGTTGGCAGGAAGGACTGTGATAGTTGAGTGGCTCAAGTGTGTTGAAAGTAAACAGTGAAAACTTCTTCACGCTCTGTTGTGGCATCGCAATGAGTGAAGTTCAGTGTGTAACTGCTGGTTCAATGTCAGCTTTAATGATCTTTCATGGGTCATTTCAAACCGGCCGGACAAATGAAATGTGTTTAATGTCTGGTATAATAAATGATACAAGCGCCATTTGCTTTAACAAGCGATTTCTTGCCAGTTGTACAATGTCAATTATTGTTTGTGTGTGTGTTCTTTGTGGTGACTGATTTAAGGTTTTTTTTAACCTTGAGATTTAAGAGTTTTGGTCCTCACTTCTCCAAAGGGATGTTTGAGGGTTTTAAGATTTGGTATTTATGGTTTATAATTATGATCAGGTTTATCTAAAGGTTAACGGCATTATGTCACTATTGTGTAGAATATGTTTGTTATCATACTGGGGAGACACATGTGTTCACACAGTCACATTTTAGCCTCTTTTTGCATACCTTAAAAATATTCTTCAGATTTGAGAAGCTGCCCTAAAGTCCTTGAAAACCTGAATTCCTCTCATTACTCATGAGCTCAATGCAACAATACAACCGGTACTAACGAGTTCAGACGTCCTAATTCAGGACAGACCTTTAATGTAAAGGGACGCTTCACTTGTGGTTTATTTGTTCAAGTGTCCATGTGGTTTGATGTTTGTGGGAAAGAAGAAACGGCAACTGAAAGACACAAAATCACTCTTAGGAGATTTAACCTCTTCTGTTGCAGAATATTTTCTGGAAGACAGCCACACAGTCTACGAGTCTCTACTCCCTCACCATCCAGCAGTTCTTCCCCAGTCACCTGAGCATCACCTGTCTGCATCAGCATCCCACCAGCAGCTCCCATCAGCCACATTGTTTATTTTGCTTCCCACACGTCACATCTAATCCCGCTCCGTTTTTAGACTTGTGGGCTTTCATTTTCCACTTAGCTGTTGCAAAGATTGTGTCTGTATTAAGTACATTATATTACCGGTTTTGCCTCCGTGTCCCACATTCGGGGCAATACAACCAGATGTATTAAGAGTTTGGGTTGACAAAATCCCTAAAGCTTTGTGTGCAGCTCCTCTGTTTGGTTTCCTGTTCACGTGTGACGGCCAGCCCACTGGGTGTGGACCAGCGTAGGTAAAGTCGATTCCACGCCTGCTAATGCCAGTTGATACTTTCTTTCTTTTTTACTTATGAAAGAGACAGCCCACATGGCGGGACTACACGCCCAGATATAATAGGCATGCTGGCCTGAGTTACATGTCAGGCCAGCATGTGTGAGACCGCGACTTCCATTAAGTCGGTTTATACGGAAATTCATACAGAAGCTCGCTCGCTGCAGCGGTTGCAATGGCAACAGTACACATTAAAATGGCCGCCACTCTGACCATCCTGCTACGTTGATTTCAATGAGAATATCTGTTCTACTCTCATTCTATTTCTATGGTGCCCCCACCCCAAAAGAAACAACACAGGACTTTCACTTAGGAGAACAGTGTTGGTGTCCTGTGTGAAACCAAGACACCGACTCGTTACAGTAGTGAATTTTGTGACGTGTTTTCAGTACTTATTTACATACTTATGATACATTGTTTACATATTTATGTTAGGTTGTTTACATATTGATGTTGGTTTGTTTACGTACTTATTTTAGTTTTCCTAACCCTAGCAAAGTATTTTTGATGCCTAAACCTAACTGCAACCGTAACCACAGCTTTGTTGCCTACAAACATAACCACGACCCATTCACGATAACGTTGTGGCGTGAAAGGACACGCGAAAAGCTCAAAACGCGTATCATGACACACATACAAGTAGCGTGCGATTCATACACCATCCATTAAAATCACGTTGGAATAAGAAATGCTCGCCAGCATGAAGGACAGGATTTGACCCCAATAATTCAAAGCACATCACTGACAGCAAACGTGTTTTCGTGAGTAACAACTGAGATAGAAGATGAAAGGATGGATGAAATGAAAGGGGGAAACGGAAAAGGGTGACATCAGTGTGCTGTACAGTATGTGGACATGACACGTACATGAGAAATGCATTCCTCCACACACTTTCCATTTCTGAACTCATGTTTCCAGTAAACATCTCTCTCTCTCTCTCTCTCTCTCTCTCTGCCACACACACAATGTTGTTCCAGCTGTGCTGAACACACATATGAATAACACTGAAAAACAAAAGAGACCCGGCATCCATTTCCTCTAAAATGAAATCAAGGTAATGCCTCAGTAAAACATTTACATTCATTTTTGTCTGTATGCATCCAAAAGCCAGACACCGGAAATTAGAGACGACCAGATAAAGTGTTTGATGTTATCGAGATTTAAAACAAGTCATTTGATTTTTCCAAACACAGCAGAACACAGAAAAAAGCAACTTTTTGAAGCAGCATCTGCTTTTTTAAAAACGCACAATGTGGATTGTTTGTCCCTGAAATCTTCTTTAAGAAAAACTTGGACATAACACAGGATGTTATGAATGTGTGTGTGTGTGTGTGTGTGTGTGTGTGTGTGTGTGTGTGTGTGTGATGTGTGTGTAAGTGTGTGTCAGGTGGAAGTGGAAGAGACCAGCAAAAGATGACAGAAAGTAAAAGTGAATGAAAAGAAACTTACCTTTCTAACAACAACAGCATCACCCACAGCCTTCACCCAGACAAAGAGTATGTTCTGCTTTGTGCAGACTGGATCTGAGGTTCACATGGACCACTGAGGTGTGTGTGTGTGTGTGTGTGTGTGTGTCTGTGTGTGTGTGTATTTAAGGTCTGATGTTAATAGGTCTCATTATGAACAACGTCTAATCAGTAAAAATAGCAATGTAGGTCAGTGTTTAGTCTGCACAAACATGCATGTCGCACACACATTCTGTTTCACATGATCATTACATTTCAAGGCACATGCGTGTGTGTGATTACATGGTGGTGGGGTCTCTGAGGCCACTTAAGCCCCTCGGTCATAGAGGGCCTCCCTCACACACACACACACACACACACACACACACACACTCAGAGTGAGGTCATTGGAGAAAGAGTGACAGCTTCAGGAAATGAAACACACCTCAGATTACAGCTACACAACATTAACTCACATTTAAAGCATGACTCGCCCTCTCCATCAGAGCTGCGTGTTCCTCCATTGAAAGCTTTCCGTCTCCTGTCGGCCGCTTTAAACACAAACAGCAGAGTGTGAAAATGTCGCCAGGAGAACACCCAGGACTTTCCCACCAGGTTGAATTCCAAAAATGTTTTCTGAATATTTGCAGTCTCTCCTCTTTAAGTTCTTCCTGTTTGTGTCTGCACACACTCCGAGGCTTGTATTCCTCCCTTTTGGAAGGAGACATCTGCTGCTGTTTAATATTAAAATCTTATTTCAGAGTTAAGTAAACCGTCACAACAAACACACAAGTTTCTGTGGAGTGTTTTCGTGTCAAGACAAGTTGCTCTTCGCTTGCTGTCAACCACCCAACATTACAAGAGGAGTTCTCCACCAGGAAACATAGACTGTATATGAGAAGTGGTTTGTGGACTGTGGTTTTGAAGCCTCGAGGCCGTCCCCATCTTGTTTTATTTAGAACCAGAGAGTGAAGTTAAGTACAACCAAAGCTGAATAAATCAAGTGAGAAGTAGAGTCATTTTCTCGTAGACTTCTATACAACCAGAGGAGTCGCCCCCTGCTGGTCAGTACAGAGAATGTAAGTTTTAAGACACTTCAGTGTTGCCGACACTTTTCAGAACCGGAGGTTTGCCGCCTGCCACTAATCGTCTTTGAAAATATTATTTTGCCTCACAAACGTTGGTGTTACATCCATGCAGTGTTTGAACTGAGAGATAAAATGTGTCACCTTCACAGCATCCAGCCCTTATGAGTGAGTTTACTGTGATGAATGACTGTGTTTGTTTGTCTCCTCATGAAAACATTACAAAAGCATTTTTCAAGTCACTTTGATGGTAGAATGTCAATGTGTTTGATTACTGTCGTCAGAGTATCTTTTGTGTCACTTCCACTTTCACACTGACATAACTAAGTGCATTCATCATGCACTTACTGTAAGTGCCATTTTGAGGTACTGGAGTATTTTACATTTTCTGCTACTTCTATCAGAGGCAAATGTACTTGTTCATGTTATAATGGAGCCAGAAGTTCCCTTTTTCCATTTGGTGCCATGTCGTGGAACAAGCTCCAGCTACACATCAGGTCTTTAGATACGAGACGTTTAGAGAAGTCCAGTTACGACTATTATTTAAGTTACAGATTTATTGTAAGTTATTTTTGCCGCCCGGCTTTGTGTTGTGGGAGTTTGTTTGTATTTTTATCATATTCGGTTTAACTGTGGTGAGTGCTGATTGTTTAGTTGTTATGTTGCTACAAAGTTATTTTGTATTCATTCTGTTCATAGACAGGTTTCTCTCCAAATCTGACTGAAATCAAAACACACTAAGAGTTTCCTCATCCTGAAGCTGAAGCACGAGATCAAAAGCTGAGAAAAGTGAGTTTAACTTCCTTTTGTTTTTGAGAACCACTTTAAGGAATAGGTAAGACAAGAAAACATGAAAGATCTGAATCTGATAGAAACATCGCTGATGATCATCAATCAGTGGTTGTATGGAGATTGAACTAATGGTAAACAGGTTGGCAATACATGAAAAGGTTTCCCTGTACTTTACTGAGTACTGGAACAATCCAAACACTGTCTTTTCATGACAGTGATGCTCCACCCTGCCATCACTTTTAGTTGACAGTGGTTATAACTGGTTCCAATAATGACAAATTTCTATTCTGGGGAAAGTATCAAAACCACTCGTACAGCATAATCCCCCTTTCTGCCAGCCATCCGTATATTCTCAGTATGTTCTCGTACATTTTTGCCAGTAGACATGCTTTCATTTTGCTTTGCATGCATGACCCTGTAGCTCAGTCGCTGATTGTAAACGAGAGACAGACAGATTTAAATGGGCCATGCTGACTCTTGATGACACTGAGATTCTTCTTTGAAACAAGCAACATAATTGCTTGTCTGGACCACAGAACTCATCATAAATCCTCTCTCTGGAGTTACTGACTGCCTGAAACACTGGCCGAAAATCATCAGATAACAGCTTACTTACTAAATGGATTTGAAGTGTTTTGGAGTGAAGCCCTTCAGCAACAGAGATTTAGAGTCTGGGCTCAAATCCAATATGTTTGTCTGCTTTTCTTGTCCCTAATTTGAACAGGCACATTTATATTCTGGTGAGTGAGAGCTGGCAGCCGGGATTGACTTACAATCTCATTATTTTTGATGAAATGAGCTCTCTCTCTCTCAGACATCAATATGAACTCTCCCTTCACCTGACTGCTACTTTCCTATCTAGCTGAATGCACCTTAAGAGCACTTAGATGCTTTCTCCCTTTAATACGCTTTACTTAAGAACTCCTTGATGGCCACTTGTCGGGGAGCAGAGAACATTTAGTGTTTTATATAATGGATGGCGCCTGTGTCAGCACCAGAGTGAGAATAAACCACCAGGTGATCCGTATGTAAAACTGTGAACCTCTGAACGTTTAAGCCCTTTGGAGTAAACAGCTACCTTTCCTGTGACGAATCTGACTCGAGTTTCTTTTTTGTAAATCAAGTGTGCTGCAGCAAATAAAGTTTATCAGCGTAAACTGTGAAGGATGAGGCTCAACACGACTGCAAGAAACAACACGGTCGATTAGAAAAGACCTGAGATTGGTGGAGGGTAAGTAGTAGTATGTGTGTGTGTGTGCGTGTGTGTGTGTGTGTGTGTGTGTGTGTGTGTGTGTGAGGAGAGGATTATCGACACAGCTAATCTCTTTATTCCACTCAAATCTACATCGCCTTAAAAAGAGAAGCTTCCTAACACACTTAGAGGGACTACACACACACACACAAGTGCATAATCACCTTCACACAAGAAAAAACATGCTAACAGGTACAAATGTTTACTTACACACACACACGGGCAATAAACAAAGACACACATACGTCATAAAAGATGGAGATGGACAGTTTGGATTGTCTGCTAACGTCTGCTGTGAGCTGCATACAGATGTAGAAATGTGTCTTCTTCCCATTTGCTGTTGGTGCTGCTGTTGTACCGTTTGCTGCTTTGTTATTTTGTGCACAAATATCCATCTGCTTGAGGAGAGACAGTGTTTTTTTTTCATTTACCTGTATGGTTAAAGGAACAGTGTGTAGCATTAAGGGGGATTTATTGACAGTAATGAAATAAAGCAGTAATAAGTATGTTTTCTTTAGAGTATATACCTACATTAGGAGCAGGGTCTTCTTCAGGGAGTCCGCCATGTTTCTACAGTAGCACAGAACGGACAAACCAGACACTGGCTCTCCACAGGGCCATTCGCATTTTTGTGTTTTAGCTTTGGCCACTGTAGTTTCCCTGCATTCTTGCATACGCGAGAAGTTTCAGTTGGTTGCAATCTGTAACTTCACCACTAGAAGCCGCCAGGTCCTACACACTGGTCCTTTAAGGTTGTTCGCTGTCGTGGTTAATTAAAAGAAAGAAATAACTGTTTTGTGATGTCAATAGGAAGTGTTTTCAGGTCAGAGGTGAAGCGAAACTTTAGTTAATTTACATTAAAACGGTACTCCAAGAATTTTATGTTGCATTTTAATGAAGTTGGGCGACTCACAGAAGAGAGTGATCTAAAGAGGTGGAGGTGATCTGACTTGTAATGGGTCAAGATTTTCCCATAATGCATCTTGATGGCATCTCCTGATGACATCAGGGTTATTTTCTCAGAGAAACAGAAGACACTTTCAACTGTTTCCACTGGAAGAGACATGAAATAAACTGAACCTCATGTGTAAAGTCAGACTGTCCCTTGAGCTTCATAAGCAAATAAATAAAGTAAAATAAAAGTTTTCATTGTATGCAGTCTGAAAAGTCTTCACTACAAAAATGAATGTTCGCTCAAACCCTTCAATACCCTTTGTTATCATGTTTTTCTTTACTTTCATGTAAATATCTGCACATTTTGAGATGGTTAACGTGCATTCATTTCCTTGCCTCCTTCTCTTCTTCTAACTGAGTGAAGGGCATTTAACAAGCATCCAAACCTTCAGTGAGGAGACACGTATGGCTTTGTTCGCTGCCTGCAAATGGTTTTTGTTTTCTTGCCACGAGGTGGAGAAGGGCAGGGTTTCCTGCTGCGCCTTGGCAGGGTGCTGATAAAAGCTCAGTGAGTGTGTGTGTAGGGGGGGGGATTGTGTCAAAAGTCATTGGCTCTTAACCTTGATGACGTCCTTTATTCTGGGTTAGAAAAGATGTTATCATGTGTAAATACATTTGTCTAAATCTTCACCCACAGACCCTGAGCTCACTCTCTAAAACCGCCCCAGTGCTGCGACACCTGAGACGTCCCGCTGATCCTGTTTATGTGAATGAGATTAGAGATATTCTGGCTCACAGCACCAGAGAGGATTTATTGAATTGATTTTATCAAATTAAAAAAATAAAACACACACCATACCCATTAACAATCTCACCCACACTCACCGGATACAATAAAAACAATCTTCTCCTCTCCCTCCCGGGGAAAGAGAAATTAAAAAAGTCCAGATTATGTATCATGACTCACTCTGATAATCAAGCTGTGTAATTATCAGCCTACAGTCGTACTGTCTAATCTGACACTTCACGTCACAGCACATGTTCGTATATGTACTCATGAATCACACCCATGAACGCAGAAACCTTCCTATTTTTTAAATGAACTTTAACAACCCCCTCGCCCTCCTTCTCTCACACACAAACACATCTGATGAGGATCTTCTTTCATTGACTCGACATGCGTCCTCTAATCACTTAACTGACCAAAGCTGGACACAAATCTTAATCTTTTTCAGAATTCATAGCTGGAAACAGTGTTTAGTATTATTTCTTTGTTATCACACATTCAATTCAACCTTTATTGCAACATTATGTCTTTGTTCCAGCACCACTTGTGGTTTTGATTAACCATGGGTGGACACAAATGGCCTCTGGGCACAGGCATGCCAAAGACCCAACCACCTCTCCCACGGAGGAGCAAGAGAGACTTTACAGTTATTTAGCCTCCTTCTGTGGTTGCTTTGGGTCTCTTTGTGGTCGTTACGCACCTCTCTGTGGTTTTGTGTCTTTGTGGTCATTTTGTGGCACTTTAAAATGTTTTTTTTTTTTTTGTAGTCATTTTGCATCTCTTTGTAGTTACGTTGGTTTCTCTGTGGTTGTTTTATGTCTCGTTGTGGTCATTTGGAGTCTTTTTGTAGTTGTGTGGCCTCACTTTGCAATTGTTTTGATCTTTTTGTCGTTATGTTTTGTCTGTGAATGATTTGCTCGTGTTTTTTGTCATTTTGTGTCTCTTTACAGTTGCTTTTTGTCTTTTTGAGGTAATCTGATGTGTCTTTGTAGTATTTTTGTGTCACTTTGCAGTTATTTTGTTTGTTTACCATATTTATTGTAGATTTTTATATTTTCTATTTTCAAATGATGTCACACTATTGCACTGTGTTTTACTGTTACGCACCAAATCCCCGAGCCAAATTCCTTCAGTTAGTTGTTCACCAACAAGAGAAATTAAAACCATGCTCGTACATGTCACCGAATAAAATGCACAGCAGAGGAAGTGAAATAATGATTCAGTGCATTCAGACTCTACGGCTCCACCCTTTCAAATGGCTTCTTGTTGTTGTTGGGTTTTTTTTTCATTTTGTTGCATCATGGCCCAGCATGCATCAAAAAGCAGAATCATAACCAGTGCAACCAGTGCTATATACTGGTCGGTGGTGCAATGAAAACAGAGCACAGGCCAATCCGCTCATTAATTGACATATAAAGCAAAACAAAATGTTTAAAATGTTGTAACAAATGAAACCAACAACAGTATTTAATAACAGCAGACAGCCCTCCTCTTACAAATGTTTACTGTCACAGTTTCTGTCACGTGTTCACATTTTGTCAGATAAAAATTGCCCCGAAACTGCAAAATAATTCAGAATGGACAAATTTTGTGTATGCACGTGTTTCTTTTCTCCATCTTCTTAAATATATCCTTATACTGTTTTGCCATAATCAGCAAACCAAAACGTTCACATCTCTGCAGCAGCAGGATCCTCTTCTATCCCCTGCTGCCCCCTCCTGGAAGAAGTCTGTCATTACAACATGTGCACCTGATAAAGCTGTGTCCAGTGGAGTGTTTTTAAAAAATAAAGGTTTTTAAGATCATGTAAGTTCCCCCTCGACATTTTCTCTGCATTGTGTATGTAGTAGTAGTAATTAGTTCGTGGTAACTGGATTAAGCACAAAGGTGCTGTTGTGAAATGCACCATATAAACACACTGAAATAATACAGTTTAACTCAGGACCCCCTCTACAAGACAGGACCTCACTATTAGATAATAATTATTTATTTTTTCTTCAAGAACCCAATCATTTCAGTTTTTCCAATTTACAATCAAAAAAGATATTTTAAATGAATCGCCACCAATGTTTAAACCTGGAAGCTTCAGTCCCCTGATGGTCTGGGGCTCTAAAACAGTTGCCTGCTAATCTAGCCTTGATACAAGTAGGTCTAAAAAAGAAGAGTTTGGAGAGAACATGAAGGACATTGCAGCTGTCTCTACTGAAGGCGGGGTCGGTGTTATAGTTGCATGATGAAGATAACAGAATTGGTCAGAGTACCACCGGATGAGTTGTCGTGGCTCTCTGTCTACAGACGTCGCTGCTTCCTGCAGAAGAGCTGAGATGAGGGCAATAAGGGGGAAAAGTTCAGCTCCCACATAAGACTGCTAAGTTAATGTTAATGTTAAAGTTACCTCTAAACCATCACTGACCTAGTCCTGGACCCCCTGCATTGAGCCAACATGGTCTGGAGATGTTGTGATAAACCCCTCCCACCTTGGATTCAAACTCTTTGAGTCACTTCCCTCTGGAGGCTGCGATCCATCAGGACTACAAAGAAAACATCACAAAAACAGTTTCTTCCAATCCGCAGCTGGCCTCATCAACAAGGCCGTGACCCCCCCCGACACGGACTCTTGTCCCCTCCTATAGACACTACACCTTACGTTGACCTCTTCACATCTGGACATGCACTACATTAACACACATATTCTGTTTATACTTTGTTAATGTGAACCGTTGCACGTTTCTTGGGTCATTTTGCACATTTCTGCACCAAAACTTTCACTTCTACAAGCAGCTCTGTGATTTAATACAGATATATCTCATATATATTTGTATGGTATTTTTACTGTAGTTTTCTTCTATTCTATATTTATGTTTAAATACTTCTTTTTATTTATATTTTACTATGTGTATGTTATGCAACAACACACGTAAGCTAATTCTGTGTATGGGAAAACCTACTTGGCAATGAAGCTATGATACTACATTATTTACACTTCAGTTCAATGTATTTTGGTTTACAATGAAGGATTGTTAAATACAAATCATGTGCAATATTCTGATGAGAAACATTTCTTCCCGGGAGAGTAGGACAGCGTGGCTGTGGGTGAAGACGTCCATCTGTCTTTTCTGTGATGGACGTCTCCTGTAGGATTGTTCTGTGTAAAATAGAGACTCTAGCAAGAAACCGTCAGATCTTTGAGGTACTTTGATTGTACTTGAGTATATAAGTACTTATACTTATTCATTATAATCCAGCCATAATAATATGTATATGATTCTAAAATGGGCCATTCTGCTTGCATAATAAGTACTTTTGGTAAATCTATTTTGTGTGAATACTTTTGTACTTTTACTAAGAGTTTGAATGCAGATCAGTGTACACACACACACACACACACACACACACAATAGAGTGTTTGCACACTGACCAAAACACATTGTAGCTGCATTGACAATATGTTGGACCAATTATCTTCCAGAATATAAGAAATACACAAAACAGTGGACCTGAGATGTGATGTTTAGGGTGATTTTTATCTTTGCGGTTGAACATTTACAGTTAACCTATGAATGAATATAGATGATGGGGTCGTGTGGCTCTCGGTGGTCTGAGGATCAAATGGCTGCAGACTTTAGTGAACTTCTTCGGTAAAGATGTACGTTTGTGTCTCTGTCTGTCCGCCTGCTGTCTGGCTGATGACCTCTGGATGTGTTCGGCCGCTGCAGCACATCACTCATGATGTCACTGATCCTGGAAGTTCAGAGGTCAAACTGACCTCACAGGAAACCTGGAAGACAGACGCTCGCTTCGTCTGGAGGCCAATGAGAGGTGATCAGACATCGTGAACCTGCAACGACTTATCAGGCCTGAAAATAGATTTCAGGAGACGCTCTCACAGACTGAGGCTGAGCTGATCTTTCCTTCATCAATACTGAGGTTGTCTGTCTGTTGTCTTTCATTTTGTAGAATTGATGACAGAATGCTTAGAGCAGTTATATTATCATTTATCAATAAAAGATTATTACACATAAAGAAAATGTCAAACACATAAAATCTGGCCCATTTTTAGAATTTGTGTGATTTTAACAGGAGACACTGTTGGCAAAAAAAATATGTTTTCAATAAGCTGGTCAATTTTTGGACTTCTTTTCTTCTACACTAGTGGAAAGAAAACACAAAATACATATTTAGGTTTTTATTTTACTACTTTGTCTGAACATGGCCAAAACAGATGTTTCGGGCTGTTTTTTGACCGTATTTTCTGATTTAGGGAGTGATATAAAGATAAATCCAAAATTCCATCTGTTAAAACCTTTGACTCTAGTATGTAAACAAAATTAAACAAATATGTTGAACCTCGCTTTATGAAATGTTTGTATTTCTGTTCAGGAAATATTTGCAAATTCCCAGAAAAATCCCAGAAAACTTGTAATACAAAGGACTCAACTCAAAGCTTTATATTTGGAACAAAATAAACAACAAAACCCTCAGCATGTTGAACTTAATGACTTTTATTCTGTAGGCACTTTCAATTCACACAAAGAAAAAACAATGGTGGAAAACTAAAGATTAAGTCACATCCTCTTCATTATGTTCACCTCTTTCTTTTATACAGAAGAAAAGCAGCACTGCGTCGTCTAAGTGAAAGGCAGCCGTGTCACACAGCTGTAAAAATCCAACCTCTCTGAGTCTGCAGGTATCTGCACCATGACGTCAGAGGAGACAGCAAACAATAGGAGCAGATAAATTAAGTCTAAGCTCATGAAGCATCCACCCTGCTGAAGTGTCCTTGAGCCTGACGCTGAATCCCTGTCAGATCATCTGCAGCTAACCCCGACATCCGACCTCCTTCTGGGACAGAAGAGTCTCATTACCATCGTCAGTATTCTTATTTCATTCACATAATGCTGGAAATGTAAAGGCTCTGTGAAAACTCGTTTGGTGGCTTCCTGCAGCAGCTCAACTGAAAGAGTTATGCAGATCAGATTGTGTTCTTCTCGTGAAAGTCAGGATTTATTTTGTGTTAAATTATCTTTTTGCTTTAGATATATACATGTGTGTCTAAAGAAGGAGCTTGCATGACTTTCAGGTCTATTTATCTGAATGCAGTAGACACATCTTAATCCATAACTGGCTCACCTGGTCTCCTATCAGCAGCATGCAACAACGTACAAGTACCACGCAAAAGAGAAAAGGACAGCAAGAATCACGAAAAGGGACAGGCGTGTGAAGAGAAGCAGATTTTAGCTTCTCAGTGCTACAGCGAGGGAATGAGAGGAGGAGGGACCGAATGTACAGCACGAGATCATCATTATAATAAGAAGAATCATACAGGTGAGAGGTTTCATTTCCCTTCAGGAGCTCTTGTCTTCAAAGTAGGTCTGTTCGATGCGTCTGCAGAAGGACAGCAGGTTGCTGTAGCTCTTGATCCTCTCTGCCAGCTCAGTGCTGGTCAGTCTGGTGGTCAGTATGGTGAAGAGGTGACCGAACACCAACGCATCCAGTTCTGTGGGCCTGCAACACACACACACACACACACACACACACACACACACACACACACACA
>NW_022280033.1:1011890-1027780 GCF_004355925.1 Anarrhichthys ocellatus
ACACACACACACACACACACACACACACACACACACACACACACACACAGATCAGAATTATTCTTTGATTTTTTGGGCTTTCAAAAAGCTTTCACCCAAAATGAAATCAACAGAGCTATGTTTAGCTCTGTTTTAACTTCCACTTTGCGTTACATTCCTGCTAGTTCACAAATCTTTGCATCAAAATTAAGGTTCTTCTTCACCTGAATTAAGTGCATTAAATATAAAGTTATTACTCTCCTACTCTGGACTGCAGCGCAAAATTCAGGAACGTTTTTCACATGCTGCTGCAGGGTTAGAGCTCTCCAAACAGTGGAGCCAAAACATCTGGATCGCCCCCTGGTGGCTGGCTGTTAGTTTCAGAAGCACTTGATTTGATATGCAGAGGAGCTTTCTTATCATTTTAAAACGTCAATATCGCAGTCGATCATGTTAATTTAAGAATGGAAAAGCTAACATCATGATTGATTTATGATGGATTAATTGTGCAGCCCTACTTCGCTGCTTCTACCAACCATTCCAACCACTTCCCTCACTCAGCTGTAAATGAGAAGGAACTGAAGACGCCGTGGCGTTAACAATTAGTACATTAAAGAAATAAAGTGGCTGCATTTTCTATCCTTGGTTTAAATGCATTGATACATAACAAGATGTTCTCAGGAGTTACAGAAAGATGTTCCACTTTCAATATAATAAGTAGGAGGTCATTACAGTGTTACACCACAAGGTGGTGCTAAAGAAACTGCTGTCCCATGCTTCCAAAGGCTGTTTCTGTTTTGACCCAAATGAGATCAGCTAAAGAGCAGAATCTGCAGAGAAGTACTAAAGTTTTCCCCTACATCACTGTGCCATGTTCTGTTAATAAGCTGCTATGAAAGACAGAGAAAAACAAGACATATCAGACACACATGCACTGACAGAGAGATACCTACTGTTTATTGAAGAAGTATGGTTGTGTTCCCAGCCGCTGGGAGAGAGCCTGGCAGCACTGACTCACATCCTCATAAACCTGAAACACATGAGAGGACAGACAGGTTTTATTTATGTCAATATATTTTATGAAATCATGAATAATAGCATGAGAACAATCGGTGTCGGGTGGTGGCTAACCTGCTCCAGGGTTTTCCCTCCCCAGCCGACGGCGTTCATCTTCCTGCGAACCTCCCACTGCTTCTGATAGGCGAGGATGTTACTGAGAGGCCACGAGTAAGGACTGCTGTATCTGGGACGCGAGATCTACACAAAACACACACACACACACACGCATGATTAAAAGGCAATGAATAATCACTTTCAAATCTTTTTTTTATTTCATTCTAAAGATGAATATACACACCTCGGCAGCCGTAGCGTCGTCACACCACTGGATGTACAGCTGTAGGGATGAGGCCAGACTTGAATTGGAAGATATTCTCCAAAAATACTGATCGGTACATTGTTTCAGCTGTGTGTTTAGATGCCTGTGTGTGTGTGTGTGTGTGTGTGTGTGTGTGTGTGTGTACCTCAGCAGTAAGCAGCATGTTGTTGACCAGCTCCATGTACGCTTTCATTTCAGCTCTCTGAACATCCTCTAAGCCGTCGCTCAGAGAATTACCCTGAGAACACAAAACACACACGTATATGTATTTTCTAACAAATAAAACAAGAAAAATAAGAAACACGTAATCTCCCAACATGAGGAATATACCGAGAAAATGACATCAACGAAATCTTCAGGGGATTAAAAAGTCTCAACATGTCTCTGAGCGTTAAACACGCCGTGCTAATAAATCAATAACTTTGATGTCCGTGTTACACACCTTAGCTTTAGTGAACTGCACTATCGGCCCGAGTTCCGACACCACCTGGTTCCCTACGTGGATGAAGGGAATCTTCCCTACAGAGAGACACAAAAGTGTAATGTAGGTTACAAAGCACAGCCAATAAGAACAAAATAAGCTTAACAATGTGGATAACATCAGTTTTAACTGGATTTAAAAATGTCCCGATAGCAATACAAAGTTATTAAAGGCTTCACAGCATGTGTACTAACCAGAAGGTGACATGTATTCAGCATTTGCTCTGCAAACCACCTGCACTGGTAGACCGCACATCCTGAGGTAGGTCTGCACAGGAGGGAAACAGGACAGGACTTTTTATGTCACCTATCAAATAACATACATATTACGCCTGCTTATATATTTGTTGAGGACAAACCAATAGAGTTTCACCTGAACAGCAAGAGATGAGGCGCAGTCTGACAGCAGAATCTGATCCTCTGTAAAATAAAAATAAAATGTAAACAACTACACTAATATCCATACCTCTGTAGCAGAAAGTCATATTGTTTCTCCATTTTACTCACCCTTCAGCGGTTGGTACAAGGTGGCAGATTCAGGCCAAGGCTCAGCAGCTGTCAGTGTCAAAAACACACAAATATAATGCGATAAGTTAGCTTATCAAAGTGGTATAGTTACTTCTGATGAACTATTCATTAATCATTTATTAATTCATTAAACATCTCAGCAACAATTCAGGAGGTTTCACATGCTATGGCTCCACGTCACTATTGCAGCAGTATAGCTTCCGACCACCACAGGCAGCACTGGACGGACCAGTGGCGCGAGCAGCACTCCGAGGTTGAGCGAGAGGAAGACGTTATTCGCCATCTTGGATCTTACGATGGCGGTTTACGTTAACATTGATTAGTCGCTCTTCATTAGGGTAAAGTCGTGTTTTTGTAACTCGGCACAATACTGTCATCAACGTGAATGCCCCTGAACCGTTGCTGCTTGAATTGTCTCTTCTTTGCTTGGGTTTGTATTTTAACATTGATGTGATGAACAACTTTATTAGCATTATAAAACATAACATATTTGCGACACTTAGCAAGCCATTTGGGACACCTAGCTTGTGCGACAGTGCTGTATGAGAGCTAGGCTAACCACCAAGCTAGTCTTTGCTACCGTTACACAAATAGAGTGGACCAGCACCGTCATCGTTACAGTTATAATTCAACAGTCCTGCTACGTTGAACGACAATGGCCACTCGTGTTTTAACCACTGCTCGGAAACTGCTGCAAGGCTGTAAACGTTAGCTGATGTTAGCTGGCTAAAGCTAGCTTATTAGACAATAATAAAACAACACTGTGCAAAGTCAACACATTACCTGCCATCTGCGACACGAAAGCCTCTGCCGCAAGAGACATTGTGATGCTGTAATGTCCTTTATTGCTAAATAATAGTTATGGCTAAAGATGAGGTCAAATCCACTGCATGCAAGTGTAAGGGCAAGTGCTTGTTCTGCAGTCACAGACTGGTCCGCCCGCGATTAAGGTCCCGAGGAGGAAACGTAACTCAGATTGTTTAGTTCCGCTTTACGCCTGAGCTGGACCGTTTCCACAGTCACTGTGTGTATGATTCTCTGGCATAGCAAGATACATTTCTATATCATATTAACAAGTATCTACAGTCTTCGGTGTGGTTACAATGTATACAGGTGGACAAAAAAATAAAAATAAAACAATACATAATAGAGTCTAATACAATGCCAGAGCGAATTTTAGCCGTAAAACTGTCAAATATTTAAATCAGTTTAACACAGTCTCAACTGACCATTGTAAGCTTTGCCAACAGTAGTGTGAATGGCTGGTTTGTTTGTATAATTATGCACGGGTGTTTATTTTATTATCATGTCCTGACACTAATTAAATGAATGTTAATCAAATGTCCTCCTACGTTTTCTTTTATCCTGGGAACTGTATAACTCATCACAAACATTGCCTTATAGGTTGTTTTACCTCATCAATCAACATTTCTACGTGATGTTCTGACTTGGTCTCTGTGTATTTCTCTTGCAGGCTGCAGTACTTCGCGCAACCAGCCGGGGTCGTTCCTGCTTCACCACAGTCAGTCTTCAGAACGGCAGGTTGGTGCGATAGACAGCAGCCTCCATGCATAACGTCCACCAAGCACAAACACACACAGCTCGGGCATCACACAATATGATTATAATACAAAGAGTATAATGCACAGTATACAATCAATCAGACAGTATATTCTGTTTTCTTTGAATTATATAGACGAAATAGCATATTTTGCACACCTGCAGTCCCCATGTTGTCAAGTTTATTTGTATTATTTTGATTTGAATAAAATGTTCATATTTTTAATGAGCATATACGTTTTTTATGTTCCTGGAAAAAATACTTTCACAAAGTATATAATCATCTAAGTTACAGAACGTTTGATCTGTGTAAATGTGGTTTACTGCATTTCCTACAGCAGAGCAAAGCCCATAAAGTATCCACCAGTTCTCTGTGCTACTGTGTCCAATGTTGGATCTTTTAGCGTTTCCTTTAGTGAGTGAGTATTGACTGGAGGTGCATCTCCAGCATGTGATAGATATTCCATGTTTCTTTGTGTCACTCCTCGTTGTGCCTTTCCTGCACATTTAACCGCGTCTCGACCGGATGCCACCAATTAATGTCTCTGCACTCATTTCCCTCACATCGCGCACACACACACACACACACACGCCATATCTTTCACCTTAAGTAGCCCTGCGCTGTGCGTAAATAATGCGTAAAAGGCGCATGAGACTCTGATTTTTTTTAAACATAAAGAGACGCTGATCAACTATATGTTGTGCTACAATATATGTCCACCATGTATAAAGCCTATACTCCTTTTAGGCTCCAATATCTCTGTCTTGCCTTAAAGCAGACTGTCGCTCGAATGATTAAACGTTCAGGATCGCCGTTTATCCCCGTAGCACATTTTCAATCCTCCCACGGGAGGAAATCCTCACATTTAGAAAGCTTCAGTTGAGACATCACGGACTAGATATTTGTCTTGGCTCACCTCAAGTGGCTTCACGCTCTGTTAAATTATGAGCGTAACAAAGATCGTCTATAAACGCTTCGCTCAGTTAAAGTGTCGACAGGCTATAAAAATGTTTTTGCTTTTCCCAAATATGCTGATGATGAAGTCTATGTTGACATTAAAAATAGATTTTCGTCATCCATAGCGGTTTGATTATTTGTTCAAAGATTAATATTGTGAATGTTTCTTACATTCATAAAACATGTTGGCGGTAATGTCTACGTCACTTCCGTTGACCCTCTGTCACAATCCCGTAAAAACGGTCTCACAACATAAGAGTGTGTGTGCGTGTGTGTGCGTGTGTGTGTGTGTGTGTGTGTGTGTGTGTGTGTGTAATTGAAAGAGAGGGATGAGAAGCAGTTTTGCCGTTTGAAACTTTTTTTATTTAATTTTTTTTATCATCGAAGTATTTTATCAAAACATTTCCACATATAAAAAATCTTGCACAAAGAGATTTTCTTCGTTTTTTTCAAAGATAAACACATACAAAAAAAGAACAGATGTTTGCTACAAAGAATAAAATAGGCTATGCTTCTAAATAATACAAATAAAAAAGAAGTACTGGCGCAATAGAAATCAATAGCATATTGAACTGGAATCAAAGACAGAATATATTCTTTGAAAATGCAACATACTGTTGTTTCAGAGAGGATTATGTCAAACCTCTCGGTGCTAAATCAAACAACAAACGTTTCACAAGGGGATGTTCGTTAAAACCCTGTAACCCTGAGAAAACACGTTGGATTTACAGTCAGCGTCGTGCATTCAAAACCTCTACCTCCAATTTGGCTGTTTTTCAAATTCTATATTTATTTCCGCGTGCATACAAATGTACTTTTCCTCAAGTTCATTCATCTTTGGAGATTAAAAAAAATCTGCACGTTATGGCTACTTATCCTACTAAATATGCATTGTTTTTGGAGGCTCCTCTATGTACAAAATAAAAACATTATTGGTTCAACTGTTCTTCAGCCGCCAAACTATTAGACCTGTCCGGTCTTCTGTTTATTATTTTGCCCCTTTTTTAAGCGCCAGTTTGTGTGAAACAACGTTTTGGTAATGTGCATATTCATAAGTTATTTTCAGGTAGCTATTATAAAACCCTGTATTATGTTTACCCTGTAGAAATAAAAACCCTGTTTTCTCCAAGAGACACACTCTCCCCAACCAATAGGCACCACGCGCCTTTAATATCTGATGTCAATTCCCTAATTTCTCCAGAGAGATGTCAGACCGTCTACCTTGACATTTTACTTAAATGTAGGACTCAAAACATTTAGTAATGAATTAAATATCAGAGTGGAGTTGGCTGCAACCTCTACACAACAGAAATATTTTAAAACAAAGTAAAAGTTAAGCTATAAGTCAAAATACATAAGCGAATTTATAAGTCCTTATTTGGGACCTGTAATGTAAAGCCTGTAATGTTTAAAGCATGTTAGAATAGTTTCGGTCACCCTGGATCAACTTAGCACCATCAGTTTTGGAGAGTGAAGGTGCCAACATGGCGGCCTCTGACAGCCGACTTGTGTTGTGTTTTTCAGACGGTTATCACCGCCTTCACGCTGCTGTCGCTGCCGCTGCCGCTGCCGCCGCTGCTGTTGTTGTTATTGCTGTCCGTCGCTTTCTTGTTTTTGCTCCTTCCTTTGGTGTTCGGCAGCTTGTTGTCCTTCTTCCAGCGCATGCGCCGGTTCTGGAACCACACCTTCACCTGCCGCTCGGACAGGCAGAGCGCGTGGGCGACCTCGACGCGGCGGCGCCGCGTGAGGTAGCGGCTGAAGTGGAACTCCTTCTCGAGCTCCAGAACCTGCGGGCGCGTGTAGGCCGTCCGTAGTCGCTTTGGTTCCGGGCCCAGGTGGTTCGGATTCACTGTAAAAAATAACATAACAATAAATAAATTCAGGGACAAAATTGAAGGGAAATCTTTTATTTTATTTATTTACATTTTATTTTATTTTGTTTCACTCATTATATATTAGCTTACAACTTAAAACAAGCTAAATAATTAAACATAAATACAATTGAGTTAGCCTGCAGACTAGCATTTCAAAATAGTAAATATTGTTATCTTATTGTCATGTGATCATTTGAAATGTGAATCTATATTTGTGGTTGACCGGGAAGAGGTCCAACATGCTATTTAAACTTTCTTTTAACTTGCAGCTTTTTGTTCAGCTGCAACGTTGCGCACCAGAGACGCGCACGCACGCACACACACCACACACATGCACAAACGTGCGCTTTGGCAGGGCCATAAAACTTTATAGGGGTTGTAATTCTTCCTGACCCTCACTGAGATCATAAATAACTCGACAACAAAAAACGGTGCTCACAAATGGACAAAACACTAGAAGGAAAGAGAAAGAGAGAGAGAGAGCCTGGCAGACAAACAAAAAAACATAAACATGGGAATCAGGAAAACTGAAATGATGCAGAAATCAAAGTAAGAGAGAATTTGAGATCTAAAAAGAGAGAGATGAAAATCCTCAGGCTGTCTCACCATGAGCGATGTGCACTTTCTTCATCCACGGGTAGACAACAATAGGCGGCTTGTCCTTTCCCTGACAGGCCATTTTCCTCTGCACCTGAGCGGGCTTTGCACAGGTCATCCAAGCCTGGCACTGTAGGTCAGCCACGGGGAACCTCGACTCTTTCCCGGCGGCATCCGTCTCTCTGTAGCCGCGGAAGGGCGCAGCCTGGTGCTGCGAGTGGTCCTCTCCATCCTGCCGGCGGTGCCCCTGAGAAGAGTGGTAGCCGGTTTGTTGTGGTGTGTATGGAGGTGGAGGGGGCTGCCCGGGCTGATAGCCCCCTACATAACTACCACTGTCCTGGGGGCTGTTGTAATACCCCCCTTGGTCACTAAAATTACTGTAATCTTCTTCACAAGGCGGGAACTGCGGCTCAGCATATTTACAGCTCACCACGTAGGACTCCATGATTGATTTATAGCGAGGCTGGTAGGAGAATACTAATTTTTCTTTCTCTCCCCTCTCTCTGTCTCTTTTTCCCCCTCTGGCATCAAGCCATCCTGCGGCTGTCAAATAGACGGACGGCCGCGCGGGCCACGTGACCCTGCGGCCAGCCAATGAGAGAGGCCACTTCGGGTTGTTTATGTCAGACGTAATGGGATAATTTGAAAGGGGGGGTGAATTTTCATTATGGCGGGGGGGTGGTTAAGAATCGATGTTTGTGGACTTAACGTTAGGAATCATTTGCCATGAAGTGTAATTATTTATCTATCTTATTATCTTTCTATCTATCTATCCATCCATCTATCTATCCATCTCTAATTGCCCCCCTCTCCCACACACAGCACCTATTGAAAACGCAGGCGGACTGTAGATTTATGACTTTTAGCTGACTGCAATTTACCCCCACACAGATGGCCGGAGCTGAAAAATTAATCTCGCCCATATTGAGGGACCCGCGCGGGGCCATATTTGGCCTTGTGGCGAGTCAAAAGGATGGACAACAAAACATGGCCGGTCAGAAAGGGGCCTCCAATAAGAGAATGAGATAAAAGGGTCCCAGACAGTGACTAGTAGTTGGCTTTGTTAGGCCGGGGGGTCAGCCCGAGGTGTCCCGTTCACCACCGACACCGCGTCTTTTAAATGCATTGCTTGGCTTTAAAAAAAATGATGCGAAAGCCAGCTGAACGAGAAAAAATGCGACAGGGCTGAGAAATGAAAGCAAATTACGCGGAATCTCAAATCGAAAAAACGTGAAAGAGATAAGTGAGAATATGCTAAATTGAAGCCCTCACACGGAGAGAAAAGGTCATATGATGAGGGGGGGGCTTGTATTGTGCAACTCATGCGTGAATATCTTTCGCTATAAATGACACGAAATGATGAAAAATCATGTTTGCACCATAAATCCGTGTTTTATCCTTCAGGGTCTCAGGAGGATTTCTTCTTTGGCTGCAGCAGCAGCTGCTCCTCAGGGATGGAGGTCTGATGCTGCAGCCAAAAACCTCTTAATAATAAGTGCTGCGATGTGCTATTACTTCTGCCTAATATACCCTGTAATACTCTAATAAAGAGAGCAGGGAGAAAATGATTTGGCTTGGCTGAGGCATTAAAGCAGCTCATGCGGAGGGTGTAGATGGTTATGAGTCAGTCATTTGTTAGCTATTAATGGGATGACTTATAAGCAGATAAATGTCACACTTTTTTTGAAAATGTTTTCGCTTTCTGTTTCATAGGAGGTGGTGGAGTAGCATCTAAGCACACAGACAAAAAGCTTTTTTTAAACATGAAAAGAACATCTGAATGAGTCCTTGGTCCTCCTAAATAACTTCCACTGAGATGCCTTTGAGCAAAGCATTTATACGCCACACTTTGCCATGGGAAGTGTTAGAAAAAGGTTTATTTTCATTTGACAGGAGGACTTTCAGCCTTTTTTTCAGCTTATGTATTATTTAAAGCTTCAATTTCTGACATTTGGCAACATTTAGACAAGATAAAGCAACAGTTACATTATATATCATCTTTACACATACGCAACATGTACGTACAACTATAGTATTTCTTTGCACTATTTGACAACTTACAGAACACTTGTATACAAACATTTCATTTCTTATTTTATTGTTGGCCTTTCCTGCTTTTTATATATATATATTTATATGTTCATATAGTTTTCACTTCTTCTGTAGCAGTCCTTTATCTGTCCAGCTTGGTTGTCCTTTTGTTTCTAAAGCTGCTATATCTGTGTTACTCCATCAAGACAGATGCAAAGACTGGAGTCAAATTGCTTGTTAGTGCAGGAATACTAAAGATAAGATTCTGATTCTGAATTATTGTGAACTGTCCAGACAAAAATAGACGAGCAAATGCCAACAAATGAAATGTATTTATTGTGGTGAAAACTGGAAAGGCAACTTTGGATTTGAGGTGTGTCGGTTGGTGCCATCAGTCGTGTGAATGTGGAACAAAAAGCTAAATGAGGAGTGACAAAATGCTCTGAGGAAGCTGCAGGAGGCCCGTCATCGAGGCGGCGAGCCATGCTGCGTTTAAGCCTATTGCTGCTGCAACCAAATTGATGTCTTAATCAAGACTCAAGTGAGAGGCTGCCAGGGAATTAAACCCACGCAGTAATCACATCTTTGCACGTGCAAACCGTCCTGCTCAATTTCAGATTGGATGCAAACAGCAAAGGCATGACATGACAACCTAACTTCTGCCTGCTGCTGAGACAACCGGTAGCCTGGAAGGAAAGTTTGAGTTGTGGAGTGTGAAAGAGAGCAGGACTATAAAGCCCTGTTAGCGGTCACCAGATTTTTAGATTTTGATGGATGGTTAGTCATCGCCCATAGACTCCCCTAGAACCCAATCTGTGACTGAGGCAGCTCCACACACATTCGGTTCTACAGGGTATATATAGGCGAAGGTTCACTTCACGGCCGGCTGCTGATGACTTCTTCTTGTTCGCTGACAGAGATTTACACCCGTGTTGTTTTTTCTTCTTTTATTTGACATGACTCATTGTTCACTCCTTCATTTTTTATTTTTAAAAGATGTGCGTGTTTCCACTGCTCGAGACACGCTGCGTCGGTTTCATTGTGTAATTTATTGAGACCATTAATGGTGCTGGTAGCATGTAGCTATTTGACATCAATAAATCATGAAGGACACACCACATTTATTCTGATATATAAGTGTAATTACTGTAAGCAAGCAAGTTATCTGCAGGACTGGCAGCCTCCACTGTGAACTGTGGATAATGAGTTTAACTATCTGCATGAAATCTGTCTTGTAGCTCGATGAGGGAGAGATTTACAGAATGAAGTAGAAGAAGTGGCTTCACTTCCATGAAAGTAGTCGATTAGTCGACTAATCTGTCCTTCGAAACCGACTAAGATTTCTTCAGTTGATTTTTGACGTTTGTTCATGCGGAATGACTTATTTCTGTTTATTCATGAGTACATCTTTGTGGAGGAACTCGAGTTTTACAAATGTATCGATCAAATCAACTCATCGATAAGTCGACAAAATCATGAGTGTTAGTCGGCTGAGAATGTCTTTGGTGGAGGAAAGTCCTAAAAGTTGTTGATAATGGCACATGATGGAACAAGTGAAAGGCCAATGAAAGAATAAAGTATTTACCTGTAATAAACACCATCACCAGTCCAGCCACAGTGACACTTGTTTGTATACACTATATTCTGAAATACTCTCCATCATAATGCATCATTCAGAAGAATTTCTAATAGCTATAGCTATGTCACAGAGGTAGGCCTATGCTCATACTGGATTGGATAAAGTGCCATGAGTATGAATAGAATGTAAAAACAGAGGAAATGATTTGCTTCCATAGAGGAGAAACATATAAGAGGCCTCAGTTTGCTTGAACAAGCCTTCTATATATTTTATATTAAACACAAAGCCACAGCAGTTGGTCACCACCAACTTCACCAGTCAGGTTTTTTAGTTATTTGAGGATGCAATAATAATGACAGCTGCTTTCATGCCCAAAGTTTTCCCAACAAGCCACCAGTTCGTTTACAAGCAGCACAAACGTGACTATGCAGCGTTTGGGGAGGTGGTGGACGTGATGGCGAATTTCTGAACTTGGGCTGCACTTCAGATCGGACTCGTATGAAGATTACGATGCTTTGGAAGAACAAGGCCCTGAGGGGCAAGTCTGAGTTTCTCATTTAGATGCTGCTGCAGAGCATTTATGATGCCCCCCCCTCCTGGCCCCTATAGGTGTTTATTACTCAACGTTTATCGTCTGCCAGTGGAACCACCGAGGGTTTAAACTATAATCTGGCAATCTGCAATGAAAGCCAATTTTACTGATATGACTGATATCACACAGTTAGTGGTGTCTCTTTGTACACTGTGTACATATTGAATAAAGGGTAAAATATAGTATGTATTGATTTTTATCCCACTCTATTCATCAATGCCAAGGCTGAAGGCAATAATATCATATCTCATCTTCTTCTCTCACACCTCATGTCTTTATTCACACACACTGATCTATATGATCACTAACATCTCTGACATTTACTTACTTGTGCACATGTGTGTGTTTACTGTATGTTTCTGGGGCTCGATGCCATGAGGGATTGTCTGTTTCCAGCTCCTGCCTCGGGCGATTCTCTGAGCTCTGGCGTGGACTCATTTCTGCTGTTTACATTTACTAAATTCCCATGGCGGTCCCGGATGAGGGGCTGGTGAAAAACCCCAAACCGTTTGTTGCTCAAAGCTGCAGTTGGTTGGAGTTAGAGGGAGCAAGCTAAACTTTATGTAAAGCAAGATTTAGTTTCGTGAAAGGTATAAACACAAAAAGAGCTAAACATTGATTCTCTGCGTATTTGAATGGGTTGAGTTGAGTAATGAAAGTAGAGAGAGCACATATCTGCAGATGAAAAGTGGTGAAGGATCTATTCAGTCCAGGACTATTAATCCATGCCTCCACTAAAAAAAAAGACTTTGACCTAAAACTTTCATTTTTCACAATGACTCCAGCCTCCAACGCTCCCGCTGAATAGGCGTTTGAATACAGGAATCATTAGCTTACACCTTTTCAATGCTCTGAACTTTGGCGGACTCTTTTTAGATGCAACAACAACAACGTTTTAGGGTTTTTTTCTTCTTCTTTTTTGTAAAGAGCATTCTTCTTTAAGAATGTAACCTAGCTGCCGGCGGGTCGCGAGAGGGTCAATCAGAATCGTTGACCGCTGGTTCACCGTTTCATTAGTCCTCGCGCTGGACAGGGCCGGGCAGGGGCTCGCGCTGGGGACCATCCAGAGTTCACGCGGCCTGCGGGAGTCGCGAGCCCATTGTCTCCCCCCGGTCTCTCCCTCTCCCTCTCATGCCTGCGTGGATTATTGTTGTGCAAAGGCAGCTTGAAATTAAAGTGTTAAAATGTGAGAAAATGGCCATATTTATATTAAAATGGTTTCGTTTGAACATAATTGAATTGATTATTTTTCTGCTTCATCGTTAACTGATTTTTCCTGAAGCTGCCGTTTAATCATCCATTTTCAATTATCGGTAAGGTATTGATTACCGTCAGCTCCTGGGCTGTAAATCATGTTATTTAAGCTGAATCCTCTTTATAATATAATGCTGCACACACACCTCCCAGTTGTTATTCCAACAGGCCATTTAACCACAACCAGCTCAAGCAGCTTTTAAACTGCATTTTAGACAAACTTTCGTATAAACTGCCTCTCGTCCCGAGCTGCGACATAAAGCCATTCAGATGTGGCTTTTCTTTCTTTGGGGTCGTTTCACTTTTTCATCTTAGACAGGCTGACCGCCGGCTCACCCCTCCGCCCCCAGCCCGCTGCCGGGTCAAAGCCGAGCTGAGAGCCGCTTTAACCCGGTTTAGACATTAACTGCGACCTCCAGCCCTCCAGATCGACGCGCACCGTCTCGTGCTGACCGAGCGCGAGTGAGCAGAAGCCGCGGATGACGATAAAATCATCGTTGACCGTGTTGTGTTTGTGTAGATTACAAAATGAATCGTTGTGACGAGACATGTACGCAAATAAATATTTTTGCAAATTAATCAAATCAATGGCGCTGAAATTAAAAGGAATTTAGTCAAATCACATCACCGATAATGGCGGTATTTATAAAGGAAAAAGCATTCCCATAATGCCCAAATAGTTTAGCTGCTGCTGTTTACATTCATTCTGATTCCAATTTAACAATTACACAAGAATGTACTGTCCTTGTTTTTTTATCTTTGTCACGTTTTTTGAGTAGCAGCTCCATTTTGTTGGTCAATGTTGCATAATTACATTCAATTATCCTTGAATACACTAGATGATGACTAATACAATTAAAATAATCGAGTTAAAAAATGTGTAGGCTTTTTATTTCGCCTATAGTTTCCACAAACTAATAATTAAAAGAGAATAAATGATTGCACAGCACACATCCTGCAGGCCTGTCCCAAATATATCGATAGATGCATGTTTGTGTTCGTGAATCAATCTGGACATCAACATCTTTGGATGTCTGTAGATCTAAGAGTCTGCAGCTAAATGTTTTCTAAATACATTAGGTTGCCTTAATTAATAGAAAATACTCGTCATAGGCAATCTGCATTGTACAGAGCATGTACGTTTGTGCACAATCCGATGAAATGTAGTCAGATATTTGCCAGCCTCTTAGGAAATCACTGCACCAAAAGTGTCTTCCAGCCCTGACCGTTATTTGGTTAAAGGTGATTTAACGAGATTAATGTCGCTGTTGTTGTATTTGTCCCCAGCTGTGAATCTAATCCAAATGTTCCCCTTGTCATAAACTGCTGCATATATATCGTCGTCTTCTCGCTCCTGTTTATGGCCTCCAGAGGAGCGAGGTTTGGTGTGAACACAGCCGTCCACTTTTAAACATCTCATAACTCCTGATAACTCAAACACACACACACACACACACACACACACACACACACACACACACACACACACACACACACACACACACACACACACACACTATGTTTCATGGTCTGCTCACGAAATATGTTACACAGACCTCTTTGTTAAAAAATAGAATAAACAAAGAGAATGACGTGGAACTGATATTTGGCTTCTCTGCACTGTGAGGGCAGACAACAATATTATTATTATTGAAGTACTTGAATTGATTTGATATAAAAAGGGAAATAAAACATATTTAAACGTATAAATGAAAACTGAATGTTTTATATTTTTAGGACCTTAAAATAACACTAAAATGATTTAATCCCCCGGAGTTTTATTATGATGTAGCAGCATTTTAAAATCAATATTATTTGATTTTAAAAAACAACATTAACTAAATATCTAATGTGGAACCAACGTCACGTCTTACCACTGAAACACGCCGTGAAAAGTGAATGAATATGAAGTCCGATTGTCCGGCAGAATGTGAGCCTTTCAGCCCAAACTAACGTCTTCTAATAATTACATTATATGTTGGACTACAGGTGGATCTGGACCCCTTCATCACGTAAACAAGGGCCTTTGGGGGCTCTCTCCCCCCCATCCTCCACCTCTATCTGCCCCCCTTATCCTTTACAGTCATAACTTCATTTCTGTGCCAAATATGAAAACAAGACGCACTTACTGTTCCGTTCTAATCTCGCGTTATTATGCGGAGGCTCTTTACTGTAAAGTCCCGTCGCAGCGGATCGAAGCTGATTACTGGAGCCGTCTCCGGTGTTTCCCTCTGCGACACAAAGAGCATTCTGTTGATTTCGGACAAATATCGGCTTCCAATCCCATCTGGCCGCCTGTCGGCTATTCTCTCTGAGTTATATTTTGGGGCTTGTCAAACCGCCGGCAATAAAACACACTTTATTACCGTCACGTGCTCCGGGTTTTTTTTTCCTTTTTTTTTTGCTGCTCCCACGCGGGTTCATAAATTATTAGTCCCTGCACCGAGAACCACTTTATTCCATAATGGCGCCAAAGAAAAAAAGCCGCTTTAATCTCTGGGGGGTTTTGTGCTGTTAAGGGATTGGAAGATAATGCGTTTTGTGGTCATTTTAATTCACACAGAGGGGTTGCAATGCTTTTCATTCCTATTTTCAATTATATTTCTATAGCTTCTTTTTGAATATGTTTTTTTCTTTTTCTGAAGATGCCTAAAAAGATGAGTTTTCTTTGTATTTGTGTGTGTTTAATTGAAATATTGCCCCCTTTGATATAATTAATGCTTTTGGTTGTAATGATAATTGAAGGCAACACATCCTCCTTAAATAAATTGTGTTCGACTTGTGTGACCGGTGTAAAATCCGTGCGCAAACATATCGTGTGCGTAAAAACGGAGGATCCGCATGCAGTCACCTTGTTGAGACCCCCGTGCGGGTCTTTCACTGCGATCCTTTCCTCCAAAACAAGCAGAGACTAAACGCAGTTCGCATTTTTCCGGATGTTTCTGGAATGTTGTTTGGAGCGTTTGTTTCCTGCTTTGATTTCCGTAAATGGGGAGCCATAAAACCATAAACTGGCTCTGTGAAAACAGACGGGTGTGTGTGTGTGTGTGTGTGTGTGTGTGTGTGTGTGTGTGTGTGTG
>NW_022280033.1:1028180-1042605 GCF_004355925.1 Anarrhichthys ocellatus
ATATATATATATATATATATATATATATTCATGTGCAGCAAAAAGAACAACAGTATTTGTTTCTCTTTTTTCAATCAGGTTTTAGTTTTGATTCATTCTTTTTTTAAAGAAATGTTGGAGTATATCTCCTAAATGTTCATCAACCGTATACCAGTTATTTATATAACGCACAGGTTGAACCGTCCAGTGTAAAAGGCGTTCAATGCTCAAGAAGCGTATGAGTCCGTTTCCTATCTTTCTCCTTTGAATGAACAAAGTGTGGCCACTTGGATCTGTGATTTATAGCGCCTCTGCTTGGCGTCCTGCCGAATAACGCTTCCTAGCAGCTGCGGCATAAAATCACGTCCAGACAAAACAGAACATGTCCCGGGACGGCAGAGCCGGACCAGGTCGTCCTGTTCGAGGTGCATTCAAGGCAACTGGGAGAAGAGAATCTTCATGACCCCCCTTAAGCTAAAGGATGGTGGCGTTACGGTTGTGTGTACCGGAGCTGATGAAGCCAGAATACTGATGCTGTGTGGACAACATGTCAGACTTGAACCTGTAGCGCCCTCTGGTGTTAAAACAGACACACTACAGATCAGCTGGGGCCCTGCAGCCGACGCAGATCTGCAGTCACATCTAAATATGTTTTATTTTTTATTTCTATTAATTATTAAGGTTTTGTTGATAGACAATGATGATGTAGCATATTGTATGAGGAGCTTTCATCAGTTATTTTTCTTTATTTTCCATAGTATTGAAATTAACTAGTTTCTTGCAGATCTGCGTTTATGATGCAAATTAAGAAATAAATAATTTATCAGTTAAGAAAATATTAAATAATAAGTGTGCAGTTTTGAGAGAAGGTTTGTCTTTTTGAGTGATTCCATATGTGCACACTCCACCTATTTCCTTACGGCTATCTCCCCCTGGTGGCTTATAATAGCAATGTCACTCTTGGCCTAAAATACATTTAAAAATTAAAAGAACAAATTAAAAATAGGATGCAATCACCTGAATGTCCATCACCAGTTTATCCAAAGCACCATTACAAATTCAAAGCCACAAAATCAAAATGGAACCATGCAACACAACATACTTATTATATCTCTGTATATTTGTAATAATATTTGTGTTTAATCCAAAAGAGAATTAGTTCACCATATGTGAAACAGGCTGTCAGTCAATCATTGTTGGTAAAAAAAACTAAGTGGCTTTTGTTTTGTATCTGCTCATATCTTCTTTTATTATTTTGTTACCTGTATCAGATGAAGAAGGCCAACTGCTTCACTTTACTGAAGCTGTGCGAGTCCTGATAAAGAACAAGAAACATGCGATCAGTGAAATGCATCAGAAAGAGCTTCCTTAAATGTGAAAAGTCTGCGGATAAACGTCATTAACGGATGATCAGCATCAATTCTCGAGGTTTGCTGTAGTAGAAATAGTGAAATCAGTGTCTAGGGACAAACCTGCAGGTCGATTTCTTCTTTGTAAATGTGCGGCTGCATCTGAAATCGTTTGCAGCATCCTGCAGGGACGGAGAGAGAACAACATGTTTTATAATTTACTGACATAAAAATACAAACTGGCCTCTGTATGTCTCTGTCTGTCTGCCTCTTTGATTGAATGTTTGTCTCCACTCTCTGCGTCACTGTCTCCTTTTGTCTCTTTGTTTCTCTCTCACACACACATGGACACATAAATGCGCACACACACACACACACACACACACACACACACTCTCCCTGCTGCATTGCAGTAGGTTGTAAATTCTGAGTGCCAGCTGAGCTTGACTGAGCAGCACCAGTGAAATACTGTCTTTGTTTCTCTCTATCTTTCACACCCCGCCTGCTGCACTCGTGAAGCAAAAGAGAAATGTAAAATTTCAAATAAAAGGGAGAAAAATACTGTCTCTTTTGTCTCTCTGACATTCAGGCTGCCCTCGTAAAAATAACGTGAATGAAAACAAGAACACAGAGGAAAGGGGTTCCTTCTGTCCATCTGTCCAATAGTTTTATGGAGGAAGAGAAATTTAGTTTCTTTCAAGGAGGCCTCGGGCTATTTCACAGGAATGCATTTTGAAGAAAGGGAGAGCGCTAAGATGTTAAAGGGAAACATTTTCTTAGAAGGCTGATCCATCATGGAACCTACAGGCCCATTTTTTAAGTTTTTTTTTGTTTGAAGTGGGGAAAATAAGACTAGTTTCCTTTTTGTTTTCCAGCTGAAGTACACTCATAAAGCCACTTTCTGTGACAAACCATATACCAAAAGATATAACACCTGCATATCTTTGAAGATAGCTAAATACAGAAACACAGTTTAAGTGTGTCTTAGTGAGGACGGCTCAGGGTCCAGGTCCTCATATCACTGTCTGCATCCTTAAAACATTTAGATTGGATGTATTCTCCCTGAAGGCTTTCAACACTGCTGTTAGTTACAGACACATCCTTTAAATGAAATATACACTTTGAAAACTGCAAACCTATCTACGTCACGTTTTTTTCTTCTTTTTTTATGTTTGTGAAATTCTCAGTAGCGATGACTAAATTATATGCTTATTATACATATTCCAAATAAAAACACTTTAAAAACTCAAAAAAAATAATTTAAATGAATCATTGCTTTTTTGCTTTTTTGGTATTTTGGTCAGACACATATGCAACGCTGAGTACCGTAATATGTGTGGTATTTGTTATAAATGTACATTGGTAGATAGAGGGTGATAATAAGCTGTACATGGAGGGACTTAGGACCCAGGGGAATGTAGGTGACGAAACAGCAAGAGACAGAAGAGACACCACACAAACAGCTGTTCACCGTTCGCTGCCGGCCTTCTTGTGTTAAAAATGTCAGCTTAGTAATAAAAAAAACTGTGTTAAATGCACGATAAAATAATTGTCGGCGTTAATTAATTAATGCGTTAACGCGATAATAACGCGTTAACTTGCCCAGCATTAATATATTTGATATACAGTTTCTGCATCTGGACTGGTGTAACCAAATGTTATTATGTTATTTAACTATAAAAGAATCATAAAAGGAGCTACTCCCTCTTGTTTTCGTCTTGCAACCCTTTTAGTCGTTTGAGAAATAACAGTTCAAGAGTCCTGTTTCTTGTGTCTCCAATATGCAATCTATTCATATATATATATATATATATATATATATATATATATATATATATATAGCCGATAGGAATTATGTTCATATGCAGTTTTAGTTTGATGTATTATTTTGCAGTGTATTGTAAAAAACAAAACCTGCTTAATAAGTTAAAGCTATATGCAACATCCGGGACATTAAGATCACAACAATCCGCAGCAGAACACTGTTAAGTCTACACACGCACACACACACATGCACAGAGGAGCAATGATTGGATATCACGGTACCTGATGTGAGCAGCCTGCTGGACTCCATTTTCCTCCGCAGCATCCTGACACCAACACAACAAAAGCAGAACACAAGATTAAAAAACTCAAAGCATCCTCAAGCGGAATGAGTGGAAGATGAATTTGTCCAAAGGAGACAGGAGAGCAAACATGCAGAATGAATCTACCTACGCAGCTCTTTCCGCCCGTTTTTTCTTCTCTTTCGGTATTAAACGTTATTTTAAATCTGATAAATGGAAACAAGGGACGTTTGTTCTGCACGTTTTCACTTTAAAACGTTACTTTAACGAATACATAAGACAAATATACAGACAAACATTGCCGAGAGATTAAAATTAAACAAGGATGTAGAGAGAAACCGTCCATGGAGGCGCGCAGGTGCCGAGGCGCAGCTCTGGGCTATACCGAGAGCGCGCGCGAGAAGAGGTTGCCCGTGAGGAAGCTACGCACTGCGCACGCGCACACATAACCCGATCGCGGCCAATGGCTTGCGGAGTCGTCTCGTAAAAAATGTTTTTATGACCTGAGTGCGTGTAAATTATCGTGCAGACAGAAAAGGAGGAATTTGTGGCATCTGCACTCAAGAGAAAGCTGTTTCCAGACACACACACACACACACACACACACACACACACACACACACACACACGTGTAGGCCTACTAAAGTGAATCTAAACACCTCAAGATTTTTTAAAAGGCCTCCGATCCAGTTTGCATTTTTAATTGGTGACAAAGAAAAATAAAATGTTTTTTAAATGTCATTTGTGTCTGAAATGTTGCCCAAATTAGTGGTCGAAATCTGGAGTGCGTTTCAATGGCTACGAGCCCACCAGACATCCAAAGAAAAATAACATTGTTTTTTCATGTTCCGTTTTGAGATTTTTCTTCCATAACTTGTCTTCTTTCAGACTAGTAAAAAGAAAACATCCACAATACAAATTTAGGTTTTTATTTTACTTTGTACTACTATTTACTATTTGCGTCTGTAGATTTCTCTTAAATTCACCAAAATTTACCATTACATGATGCCTCATTTGCATATTTAAACATAACATTTCAGAAAACTTGTAATACAATAAATAATCGTCTTACTGTCAGTAATGAAGTGGTGAAGTTTCATGGTGATATATATTAATGTTGTGACCCTATTCACCTGTAGAGTCTCTAAATGTCTGTAATGGAACTAAACGTCTCTTTAAAGGACGTTTCCTCTAAATGAGTTTGTTCTCAGACTCTGATGATAAATCTCCACTTCAGCAGCTCTTACATTCACCAAACTTCACTCGTTCATTCCTCTCTGTGTGCTGAAGGTTCACACAGAGGGGTTTGTTCACACATCATTCAGAGACTCATTTATACTACATTTTATTAATAAAAATATGGACGAAAAAATCCATTTCCTCAGAAAAAATCCATTTCCTCAGGAAATGGATTTTTAATGGCTGTTGACGGTATTTTCTGATTTATGGAGGGATACAAAGATACATCCTAAATTCCCTCAGTAAAAACCTTTGACTCTAACATGTCAACAAGATGAAACAAGAATTTTGTCTTTAAATGTATGCAAATTAGCACATATTTAGTAAGACCATGCCTTATTTGCATATTTAAACATAACATTTTCAGAAAACTTGTCATATAAAAAACTAATAGCCTTAATGTAAATAATCAAAGTGGGGCAGTTTCATGGTGTTATGTTAGTACATTTCTTTAAACACCTGCAGTGTCTCCTCTCATATGAAAAAACAGAATCAGGAAGCATCTCTTCTCTCCTGAAGCCACACTTCCCTCTGCATTTGGCACATTTGTCGCCCTGACCAGAGGAAACACGCTCTCCACCATTGAATGTCTAAAATACGGCACAATTCTTTCTTCTCGCCGTTGCTGCAGATCATTCTCAGAGCTCAGCTTGTGAATCCTTCGATGTTTTCAAGGATTACTGCATAAATAAGAAGGAAAAACCATGGTGGTGATTCATCTTCTTTGTTTTTATTTCCTCTGTGATTTATGATTTACCTCTTTATAGCCGTGCAACTCTCTGACAACACGAGCACAAAGATGTGTCGACAACATTTTAATGCCTCCGTGTATTTGAAAACTCATTTGATTTATGTCATGAGCCGTGAAAGAGAGTGCGTCTTACAATCATTTTCAGAGAATTATTTTCATGCTTTTGTCATTTTGTTATGAGATATTTGCCATTTCCTATTTCTCCTAAATTCAATGAAATAAAATAAAATGGCTGATTTTTTTTAAATACTATGAGAGAAGAAAGGGTAACAGTGAAGCTTTTTTTCTGTCTAGTTTTACAGAATAAAAGTTTACCTTTGTCTCTTTGCAGCTCTTAAAGGTTGGGGATCAGCATGAGGCAGGTTTAAGTGACTGCAGAGAGAGTTTTATTTTGAAAAGCAAAGTGGAAGTAGAATCACACCCTTCTGACTGCAGTAATGCAGTGACGTAAACTACTGTGATTGTGTTTCTCATTCATGTTACTCTGCTGTCTAAGTTCAAACTGAATTAATAAAAACGAACATCACGGAAATATTATTTAATAATAAACTGAATGACCCTTTCCCTTTACCCCATGTCTCCAAAGGAGGGAGCTTTATTTCTTGAATAATTTAATAAAAATCATTATAAGTACCTAAAATGCATTGTGGGCTATTTCCTTAAAAGCTGATATTTCAGACTCGTTTTTTTCTGAAAGTATCTCATGTTTAATGTTTAATCTTAATCTGCAACCAACATCCATAAAATAGGCTGAATGTCATGAAGTATAGTACATGCATTTGAAAATACTTAATTTACTCCATTTAATTAACCCGGTGGATTCATGTCACCCTTCAGTCTGTTACATGCTGAAAAGTTCCGCTTCTCCTGAGATTTGAAGTCCAGAGAGAGTTCCTTTTCACACTTTCACCACAGAACCACTGCGGCAACTCTATCGGTAGCTCAAGAGGTGCAACACCTCCACCCAGCGGACAGAGTCAGTCATTACACCAACAGGCAGCAGCGTTTTTAGATGGTTGTTAGTGTTTTTGTCATATCTCACGTGGTGCTTTATTCTATCTTTCGACATTGTTTTCTGTTGTTATTAGTGTTTTTTAAAGAAATCTCATAGAATGGGCTCGTGGACCCCAGACAAAAGCACCCAGTAGCAGTTTAAATAAACACAATAGATGAGATATTTGCATTGGGTGCTGATTTAAAGTCCCACACTATCAGGGGGAAGGAGCTCTCTCTTTTCTTTTTATGCAATCTGCAAATTAACTTGTTTTTTGGTCTAATTATTACATAACTAATCATGTTTTGAGAAGAAAGAATTTGACATTTTCTGGGATGCTGGTTGTTTCTTATATTAGTCTTTAAATATGTTGATCGATGAAGAGCAAACGTCTTCATCCTAAATCAGTTACAGTTCCACATTATTTGGAGAGAAACGAAACGAGGCTTGTATCGTCACCTTAAAGAATAGAAGATTATTCATATCAGTATTTATTTACTGTTACTACCACAACTCCCACATGTGCGACAAAAGCATGCTGCATGAATCCTTTTTCTAAATAATCATTTAGCCTGAACCGGTGACTCACTTCTGTTATTTTATATTGTGAATTCACGTTATGTTACTGCAGACGTTTTATTGGGAACAACAGTTCATCATGAGCAATAATTTCAACATTACTTATCGCCCTGTTTTATTTCTGCAGCACAATAACTGTTAAAGCGCGTGTTTCGGTCATTATTCACCTTTTTTTTGCCACGTTTCACTGTGTTTGGGCGTTTAATTTATTTCTTATTTAGTTGTTATTAAATTTAAACTGAAATGTGAAGGATTCATTTGCAGAAAGAGATAAATTATTCATTACAATGAATAAACCAACACCAGTTTGATTGATACTCCATGGAGCACAAACAGGAAAATAATGGAAAGGAACTGAGAAATGTTTTGTTTTTGCAGATACACACTTCATTTGTATTTTCCAGCGTTCTTGTCTTCCTCCGCTTTCATATCCTTATTATGAAGCTGTAATAACTCTCACGCAGGCGTTTTAATTTGGAAAATGAGACGAGGGGGTCATTTTGTACGACTTCATATTAATTAATAAGAAAACAGAAAATTAATTAAAAGTCCATTCATTGTAGTAAATCGTGTTATTGAGGATTGAGTTTATTATGTTGTTGAAAGACAAAAAACATTTAATTAATTCTCCGGTAATCCGGGTTTTACATTTGAGACCACCGACACAATAATCTGAGTTCTGCTGGAAGAAGAAATAACTGAATCCAGACTGAAGCTCTTCTCAGACATAATGAAACGTGCTGTGTTTTTGGGGGTCTCGCGGTGTGTAGAAATGTGATTGCATGCTGTCTGGGTCTCATCTGCAGACAATGACTTTAACATTTAGAAGGACAGTTGAGGCTCCAAGGCAGGAAAGGGTGTCCCAATAAAACCATATAGTCCCGATGGCTGTCTGGGCTAAATGACTTTATGGTGCCTCTCTCTCTCTGTGTCTTGAGTTGGGGGTGAGGAAGAGGGGTGAGGAGGGGAGAAAGTCACGTTTATTCTCCAAATGCATGCTGTTGGTTTATGACCCTGCAGTAGGATGACTGTATATGGCCGCCATAAAGGAGGGAAGCTGCGAGGCGCTGCGCTGACTTTGACGAAACAAGGAGGCTGAAATGTCTCTCTGCGGACCGGGAATCAGACGACATACCTGAGAGCAGCCAAACACCTTGACGTTGGGATAATATAATCATAATGGTATTGGTCTGTAATCCGATTAAACGTCGAGTACATGAGATAACTGGCTCTGCTTTCCTCGTGTGCGATCAGACCATAATAACGGAGGATAACACGATGAGAACAGGACTAAGTTTACTTTAACAAGCATAGTTTTAGTGCAGTTGTGTTCATGTGGTTCATATTTCATACAAAAATATCAACATTTTATTAAACAAAACATTACAATATACTATATACAATATATACTTTTATATTTATATTTTATTCTATTATTCTATAATCAAACGATTGGCTGCAAACAAATATGTAGTAGTAGTAGTAGTGGTAGTAGTGGTAGTAGTGGTAGTAGTATTTTGTGTGTTTTTATACAAAATATAAACATTTGAGACAACAATATAAATAACATTACAAGTTTAGCCTAATTTTATCATGATAATCTAACCAAACAATTGGCTACAAAACATAATATATATTATAATATGTATTATAATATATATTATATAATGTAGTATGATTACTATTGTTATTATTATCATTAATAGTAGTTGTAGTATTTTATGTTGGTCCATTTCACACGAAATATAGAATACAAAAATTGCAATTACCAATTCAACTGTAATTGTATTACATCTATAATAATCTAACTGAATATTTATCATTATAATTACGTTTCGTGGTAGTAGGTTGTTAGCCTATTTTTACGTAATTCTGAACAGGTACCTGAATAAACCGCACGGATAAATCTACAACTACCAGCTAAAGTATTCATGTAAATATGAATAAAACCTTAAACCCGATGTGGCCCAGATGACAAATCCATTGCGTCGCATCAGGAGAAGAATAAAAACAGAGAAAGCGCTTCATTAAACAACGATGATGTCATCCGACATTTATTCCACTGAAGCAAATCCTCGCGAGCAGCACACTCGGCCTAAATGAGAGCAGATGAGGGGCTCGTGTCACCGCCGCTGTAGGCTAACATAGCCTGTCGTGTTTGTCCTTTTCTCCCAGAGAGAATGTGTTCTGATTGAGTCCGTCTCATCCTCGTGAAAAACAAACAAAAAACCCCACTTCCAAAATACTGATATCCCATAATATTCCTATAATAACTTGACTTGATGTTGTCGTACATTCAAAAATGGAGGTTGTGCGTGGTTTCTGTGTGTAAAACGTCTCACTGTGTGTGTGTGTGTGTGTGTGTGTGTGTGTGTGTGTGTGTGTGTGTGTAGGTAGAGCAACATAGACATTAACAACAGATATACATATAGCAACAACACAGCAACAACAATAACAACAAATAGGCCCCATTAAGGCGATATACATGCACAGTTTATAAAAACAAAGAAACAAGGAAGCTCATTGATGAACCAAAGGTTGAACAGCCCCTCTGGGTGACTATTTTTAGGGGGGACTGGTTGGTTGTAACACAGAGAACTGCTCCAATCCGGAGCAAACACAGTGGTTATCTGTGCAGGCCTCCTTCCTGGTGTTGCAGTGTACTTTTTGTTTATTTCATTGTTAAAATGTTGTTTCTGTATTAAAATTACAAGCCGAGTAATAATCCATAAGGTTATGGACACGAATTGTCAAAAGTGTTTTTTCGTGTCGCTCAGCACGAAGACAATGCCAATGAAAAGTCAATTAGAATCCTTTTTTATTAATTGGATGCAGCTAGTGATGCAGTATTAAATATTGAGAACGACCACTTATGGGCGGGTCAAACAAACACAGGACTGTGACCACGTGACCATTGTGCGACGCCTTTGTAAACCTAGCTAAGTGTTTTTTGTTGCCTGAACTTAACTATACATACTTATATTAAGCCTAACCTTGATGTGTTCCCTGAACCTAACTGGTCTTGTTGCCTGAACCTAACTTTCCTTTTGTAGCGTAATGTCGTCCCCGAACAAGAAGTTCTGGCGAGCGACACGGAAAAAGAAAACGTGTGTTCTTCTACACGAAACCGATGGATTTAATTTTGTGACTATTTCACAAACTGCTGTGAGACTGTGTTGGAAAGACACAAGGAAGAGTTGCAATACTACAAAGTAAAAATACTCAGATTCAAGTAGAAGTCCTGCATTCAAAATCATACTTCAGTAAAAGTGTTAGCATCAATATTTATTATATTTCATCACCTTAATGTCACAGCTGGTAAAGGAAGAGCTCATTTTGATTACTTTATATACTGCTGGGTATATTAACCTGTAATAATAATAATATATTAATACTTATTACTTTACTTATCTTTATTTCAATCATCTAAATCAGCAAAGTAACTAAAATGTTAAAATACATGTAGCAAGTACAATACTTTCCTCTGAAATGTAGAAGTAGCCGAAAATGTAAATACTCAAGTAGAGTACAATACCTCTGATTTGTACTTAAGTACACAGTACTTGAGTAAATGTACTTAGTTACATTCCACAAAACGTTTCACATGTAATGATTTCATGTGGTTCTCACACGTGTGATGTTATTTTCATGTATTTCACAATATAACGTGAAGTATGTGTAATAAAATGTAATATGTTGTGTGAACCAGCAGCACATTGACAGGAAGTCCTGCGTTGTGTCCTAAAATAACACTGAACATGCAGATCAGCTTCAATTTAAAGGTGAATCTTTTCTTGATTTTAAAATACTTAGGTTTTTAGGTTTCTCTTACCACAAGTGTTTTTCTTTATGTTGATTCCAAATAAACACTATTTCAGGCCACAGCAGATGAAGCACAGTCACGTCTGGCACACCGAAAATCAGCTTTTATGAGGACAAAAGTTTCAGCATTAAATCATAAAACGATATTCGTACTTTGGCAGAAAGCACAGACCATTTTTGTGGAGTCAAGTATGTGTCAAGTCGTTTTCTTGGGACATGTGAGATATACAGCCTCAACAAAAACAGATGTGTCGTAAAAACAGCAAACTCTTTGATATCAACCATGGTTTTTTATATTTAATTTATGGGTCTTTCTGTAAATTTGAACATTGTATTCTGAGGAATATTTTGTGTTACAACACATCCTGGTCCCCCCCCCCCCTGCAGATCCCCCCCACTGCAGATCCCCCCCACTGCAGTTTTCCAAGGGCAGCCATGTTGGCTTCACAAGCCGTTGCTTAGTAACAGCTGCTCGTGCCAGCTGGTGTTAAAAGATGTTGGGGCATCTTGGTGCACTGCGTTTTCTTTTATCATCTATAATCTCACCACATCCTCACCTATATCCTGGAGAGAGAGAGAGAGAGAGAGAGAGAGAGAGAGAGAGAGAGAACAAAATCCATCATTCATTCACACCCCTCCTCTCTCTGATCATCAGCTTCTTCATCTTCATCCGTCTGTTCTGGAACCAGATCTTGACCTGTCTCTCTGTCAAATTTAAGAGTCCCGCCACCTCCAGGCGCCGGTCCCTGGTCAGGTACATGTTGAAGAGGAACTCCTTCTCCAGCTCCAGGGTCTGGTGTTTGGTGTACGGACACCTCTTCTTCCGGGTGGACTTGGCGTACATCCAGCTAGCTGCTGGGTTTTCTGCAGAAGAAGACACAGGGTGGCGTAGATGTTTTTACTTTTAACCGCACACTGCTGCTGCTTGTGTGTGTGTGTGTGTGTGTGTGTGTGTGTGCGTGTAGGTGTGTGTGTGTGTGTGTGTGTAAGGAGTTCAAAGACTGACATAAAAATCAGAAAAAAAAAAATATTCACAGGAACAACTTTTATGAGCCTGCAACTTTTGGCTCATTCGAAAAAGCAACAATCTCACTTGCTCAAACACAGCTCCATAAATACAGACGGTTTGATTATTTTCCTTTTTTTAAACTATATTACTCCTTTTAGCAAAGCTACAACAGTTTCATCAGGGCTGTTTATGCCTTAATTTTACCTTTCCTTAATTTTAATAATTTAACATAACGTGTCATTATGTAAAAATGTATTTGTGGTTTGTCATGTAGCTGTAAACCTGAAAACAAAGATGAAAATGTATTTTGGGAGGACAGCTGCAATAAAGACAGCAGAGTACCCAATAAAGTGTAAATCTCTGTTTGGTCAAAAAGCCAAACTCAGTTAAACTGCGGTGGGTGAACGGTATGTGAACCTTTTGACTGATCTGAAATAATTTACTGGCCACTTAACAAGAAAAGTAAAGACAGCCAGACAGTGCTGTGAAAACTATTAGACGGGCAGACAGCCACAGAGCAACAAGTATTTGGGCTTTGGGTTGGCAGCCGTCCACTCACACCTCACAGAGGACATCTTTGCTCACTTTGTTTGACACACATGTCCTGAAAACTTTTATTTACCAACAAGTAGAACTCTTAGATTAAAACCTGGACATTTCAAATGTTTTAAACCTAATTTTCTGGCAAGCTAGTGGAAGTTCATATTTCATTTTACATCAATTTTAACAATAAACCAACAGCCTATATGTACAGAAAGTTACAAGGCAATGCCAGGAATACAACTTTGCAAAGAAAAACTGTAAAAATCTAATACAATGTATAATTGTTATTATCTTTATTATTATTATTATTGGCCCAGACATTTTATTTAGCCCAACGTGTTCCTTTGTCATTTTAGTTTATTTTAATTCAAGCTTTTTGAAAATACTTTTGTGCATCTTAAGTAAAAAATATTACTATTACAAAACTATTTCTTTGTGGTTGAGGCGTGCTGCATGAAGCCTGCAGGCTAAACAGTAAAGGCCCTATAATTTATTAAGGTCGTTTTGGATAGACATGCTCATACACCATACAGTCTAAAGTATACATGTGGATATATTTATGTTTATACTAAATAAGCTCGTGCATGAATTGCAAGAAAAATAGAATAACTCATCATTCTACTTCCTGCACAAATCTGAAGAGAGAAACGCAGCGGAAGCTTTACCTGTTTTCTCTTTGGCGACAAATTGTTAAATAACAGCAATAGCACCTTCATTATTGTAATGGACAATAAAGTTTTATATTTGACCGTTTACAAGACATTTATAGGGCTATAAAAGTCACACACACTTACTTACTTAGGCCACATTCTCGCTCTCTGTCACACACTCGCAACAACACGCGCACACACACACACACACACACACACACACACCTGTGTATCGCCACCTCTTAAACGCTAATCAACATTCCTGAGGTTGGTAGCTTGTATCTGTCTTTACCCGGGTCAATCTTTGTTTTTCTCTCCTCGTCCTCCTTTTTGGGCTCCGGCTTCCGTCCCAGCTCCTCCACCGTCCCGAGCCGCTCGAGGACCACCTCGGTCGGGCTGGCGAAGCTGGAATCCGCAGGGCTGTCGCGCGAAGGCGGCGGTGGCGGAGGCGGAGGCGAACTCTCGGGTTTGACCGCCTCGTACCTCGGGCTCGGATCGGAGAGGTCACCCTGAGCGGGGACACACCCGGGAAACCCGGACGAGGCGTGTGACAGCGAGGAATCCGAGGTGGGGGTCGCCCCCTCCCAGCAGCGGACGAACCTGCTGTCGGAAGCGACCGCGGAAGGTGCGAGGTGCTCGGCATGGGTCTGCGTCTGCGGGCCGTAGTATGGGTGGTGGTGGTGGTGGTGGTGTTGGTGGCTCAGGAGGTGGTGTGGGTGAAAAAGGCCGGGGATGGAGGCGCCGGGGGTGGACTGCAGCTGCGGAGAGGAGGGCGAAGGAGAAGTCGAGGTGTTCACCCAGGGAGAAAAGCCATTTAAGCTCGCTTGTTTGTTGGAAAAATGCGAAAAATCCGGAATGTGTGAGCCGGGGGTCCCCTCCTCCTCCTCCTCCTCCGCTCTCCGGGCTGGCTTCGTGCAGCCGGCCGTCGAACCCTGCAAGCCTCCCGGGATGAAATGTGCCCCGTACGGCTCCTCAGTCTGGAGCCCCATCATGGAATAATAATTCGTTAGCGACATGTTTATTTTATGATTTCAATAAAAAGACACTTAAGTGCGACTGTAAAACGTTAGATGGGGCCGGTATAGTGGCTTACATCCTCCCCTAAAATGGTAGTATTTTTTTTTCCTTGCCCATACCTTCGTCTCGGCTGCCCATTGGTTACCCCGCAGATCACATGGTTGGACTGTATTTACCCAGCATAGGAAATAAATCTTAGCATTCTTTTGTGCTCAGAAACGTGATAATAGGGCCTCTAGCCTGGCTGCCAGATGGGCCTGAATGTAGCACACATAGGCCAAGCTTTTTAAATCTCTGTACTTGTAACACCGTTTTACAAGTCGAATAAAAAGTAGCAGGGAGTCCTTTACAAGCCTGTGTGTGTGTGTGTGTGTGTGTGTTATTACACTTTATGTGCTTCTGCCAAACCACTTTCTTAATGCAAAAT
>NW_022280033.1:1047605-1059026 GCF_004355925.1 Anarrhichthys ocellatus
CTGCCTGCCTGCCTGCCTGCCTGCCTGCCTGTCTGCCTGCCTGCCTGTCTGCCTGCCTGTCTGTCTGGCTGTCTGGCTGTCTGTCCGTCTGCCCGCCTTTCTGTAAATGTGTGTGTATATATGTATGTTTGTATATAGATCTATATAGATCTATGTGTGTGTGTGTGTGGATATATATATATATATGTGTGTGTATATGTGTATGTTTATATATATATATATATATATACAGTATATATATATATATATAAAGTATATATATATATATATATATATATATATATACTGTATATATATATATGTATATATATATATATATATATATATACAGTATATATGAGTGTATATATATGTTTATATATGCGTATCATTTATGTATCTGTTTTAATATGAGCTTACTTATGTTTTATCTTAGTGTCGATGGCTGAAACGTCTGTGTTTGCTGACGCATCGTGCAACATATTTCTCCTCCATCTGGAATGAAATGTGGTTCATAAACAAGCGTTGTTATTATTGCAACAACAACTTCTGTTCGTGGTACCAACTGTTTATTTCAGCTGGCAGGAATATAACTACTGCTACAAATCTCAAGACAACTACTACTGCGATATGCTGCCACTTCTTCTCTTTCCAACAATATTGTTGCTAAAATACCACTTCTTCTGCTACATATATTATTACTGCTGATGACGCTTCTATAACTACTCCTACTACTTTTTGCACTACAATAACTGTTTGTGCTTAAACTACAAGTTGTGTTTCCAGGCCTACTTTCAGTTGTATGTGATTACTGTCATCACATTATCCATTTCTTTAAGATTGTAACGGCTCCATGCTTGGCAATAATAGGAATATAAATAAATCCGTTTGAAACATGCCTGTGTTGGTTAAATACAAATAAAAAGTAGTTTGAACTCAAGGCATTCAACCAATGACCTACAATAAACCCAAACACAATCTCTCCTTTCATCTCCTTGTCTTTCTTTTTTTATGTCACACACACACACACACACACAGCCGTGCTCTCACACAGACTGAGTGAATGCCTGAGACAAAGAGAGAAGGAGAGGGACAGCAGACGGTCTGTATTGCCCCAATAAAAAGCCTTTACGTGGAGGAAATGGTGGTTGTGACGGTGTGGTGTGTTGTGGTTGTTTTGCGGTTCAAGGTTCATCTGCAGCCTTGGACTCACTGTGTGTATCCGCTGTCTGGGTCCAGAAATGCACGACAAAAGAGGCTATTTACTACTTTCACCGGTTTTCTTTGATAGTTTCACTCAAACTGTATATCAATGGGACATGGGGCAGCAGCTACCTGCTGAATAATCTGCTTTTTAGTTGTTTGAGTTTACGATTCAGGGCATCATCCAACTAACATGAGAGCCTAATTTAATTGAGCTTCTGGGAATGCCTTTTTTTGGTGCAGAAGTGATCATACATGTTTCATTTTATTGTATAAAAAGCATTCAGACAACATCCTGTGAATGGTTTTACACTGTAGCATTTAAAATAGCTAGTAGTTTGTGTAGCTGTTCTCTGATTTCATAAGACATTTTATTTTACAGAGCAAATTTGAAAAGCGTTGACTGGTTTGTGTAAGAGGTGGTGTTTATAATTCACAATCAGACTAAATCTCACCTCTAAATACTGCATTGATTTTCCTTTTTTAAATTAGAAATGCATTTAAAACTTTGACATGAAATGAAGGATTACACACTCCTGGAAAAAGTCCCTCAAAGCTTTTTCAAAACAAACAAACAGTTCCTCTTATCGAGATGTTGTAGCAAACATTTTTTATTACATTGTCTTTATTACAAGTGTACATGTATTGATATATAAAACATGAATATAATGACATCCAAATGTTGCAGTAAATGCAAGGAAACACTTGGAACAAAAGAAGAAGATCGAGGCTCGTTGATTGTCTTTGTCACATTTAACTCATCACACAACACAACATGATTGAACTCATATTGCTTTCTTCATGCAGTCACTTTCAATACTAACAATATCAAGCCGGTATCAGAATGATGAGTTTAGATTGTCTTCGCTTGCCTAAAATGATTATATTTACATGTTAAATTAGATGTTTTTTGAGGAATAAGTATATTGCCATTATTTACATTTTAATCATAAACAAATTCACGTGGACATTAAGAGGATTTATAATTCAAAAATCAATACAGATAGAAAGATACCTAATATAACACATATTAGATTGTCAGCAGGTCAACATTAAAACACACAACAATCAAAAATGTGAAATCAAAAACACGATGCTCCACAGACGAGTATTTGAGGTTTCCCGATGTTTAGTTGTTTGTTGTTGTTTTTAAGGAAAAGGATAAAGAATGTATTTGTTTTAACGGACAGGAAGGACCGACCGGCAGAGAGAAGGTTCATTTCTTCACAATAACACATGTGACTTTAGAGAGATGGCTCTGGATGTGTTTGTGCTCTAGAAGAACTCAGGAAGGAACTGGATTGATGTCTTTATTCGTTTGTTTGTATCTTTATTTTTTACTATTTTAAGGCGAGACACTACAGGCAAAAACATTGCTTCTTTTTTTGTTATACACCGGTTAATTTTGGGTCATTTTGATTCCATGTGATCTTTAAGACTAGTGGAAAGAAAACATCCAAAATACACATTAAGGGGGTTTACTTTACTACTGTTTGCGTCTGTAGATTTCTCCTAAATTCACCAAAAGTTACCATTACATAATCCCTCATTTGCATATTTAAACATCACATTTCAGAAAACTTGTAAAACAAGAATAATCATCTTAATGTGAGTAATGAAGTGGTGAAGTTTCATGGTGATATCTATGAGTTCATGTGTTCACCTGTAGAGTCTCTAAATGTCTGTAATGTAACTAAACGTCTCTTTAAAGGACGTTTCCTCTGAATGAGTTTGTTCTCAGACTCTGATGATAAATCTCCACTTCAGCAGCTCTTACATTCACCAAACTTCACTCTTTAACTCCTCTCTGTGTGCTGAAGGTTCACACAGAGGGGTTAGTTCATATATCATTCATAGCCTGATTTATACAACATCGTATTACTAAAACATGGCCAAAATGGATTTTTAATGGCTGCTGACAGTATTTTCAGATTTATTGAGGGATACAAAGAGATATCCCTAACTCCCTCTTTTGAAACCTTTGACTCTAATATGTCAACAAAATGAAAGAAGAATTCGGAATTTGGCTTTATCAAATGGATGCAAATGAGCACATGTTTGGTAAAATAATGGATCATTTGCACATTTAACATTTTCAGAAAACTTGAAATACAAAAAACAATTGTCTTAATGTTAGTATTCAATGGGGAATTTTCATGGTGATATCTTAGAGTCATCTGCTGTCTCCTCCTGCTTGGAATAATGCAGAGCTGTCACACAGGTTGTGCACGGCGTTAGAATAAAAACTCTCTCTTACTTCTTTCTCCCTCCTCTGTCCATCAGAACAAGTGATATCCTGCGTGGTACAGCAGTGTCTCACTCTTCAGCTTCTTCTCTTTAATTCTTCTGTTCTGGAACCAGATCTTCACCTGTCTGGATCAGTAAAGGAACAGCAACATGCTTGATGTATTTGTGCTAGAGGGTATTTTAGCAGAATATTCATAGGGATGATCATCACATACATTTTTTTTGATTGATATCAATTCATTTGCCAAATATTTTCTTGATTTTATAGTCAGTGAAAATGCCAATCTAAACTTCTCAGACATCTTGAAATGTGTGATGAACAGTCCAAACCCAAAGATATTGAGTTGTGTCCCTCGGCCCAGCAGATCTGTCAAATGTAAGTCAGTGAATCAGCGCAGACTAAAATAAATCATGATTAAAGGAATAGTGCAACATGCACGCACCGCTCTGACAGACGCAGAAGGCTGGACAGCTGCACGCGTCTGCCCTTGTTGATGTAGACGTTGAATAGAAACTCTCTCTCCAGCTCTCTGATCTGCTGCTTGGAGTAAGGACATCGCTTCTTCCTCCTCACAGGGGGCTCTGCTGGAGAGAGAGGGAGAGAGGGGGAGAATGATATAGAGGAAAAGGGCTGTGACAAAGAAATATGTCAACAAACAAAAAATACACAAGAATCGTAATCTCATTTTAGAGTGTGTCTGGAACATGATTAATGTAATGCAACACTGTTGTGAATGGTGCAACAACTTTTACATTCATTGTATAAGTTGGAGATTAATTTTCCTGAAATTACTTTTAATTTTGAATTAAAGTTGAATGTCAAGGTCTAAGTCAAAACAGTGAGTTCAAGAAGTTAACATGAACTTAAGAATGTTGTAATGAAGTCTTGAATTAAAGCTCTCATGACAAGTTACTGTTTGCGTTTGTAGATCTGTTCTAGATCTTGTTAGTCACAGGCAAATGTAGGCCCACGTGCACGGTTAGTAGCCCACGTGACTGTTTGCTCTTTCAACAACCAACAACCTTCAGCTGGAGGTGTAACAATTGCCAACAAATGGAGAGAATATTGAATAATAACTAATTGTATTGATGGAAATAGATAAATAATCACATCTATAGGCAAATTTAAAATAATAGTTCACATGAAAAATATGATTTTTAAACGTATAAACATTCAACAGTCTCTAACTATTTGATTATATTGTTGTATTAAATACATTCAGGTGTTAGAAATGTAGCGTAAAAAGAAAGTAGAATATAAAAGTATAGGCTCCATTTTTTGTGTTATTGTTAATACATTTAGTACCCATAGCTTTATTTTGAAAAGAAGAACCTGGTCTAATATTAGACTTAATAAACACATATTATCAGCCTACACAATAATTAAACAAACACATAAATATCAGTGTTAAGTAATAGTCTATTTTCTGACAAAATGTCAATAATTAAATGACTCTTCTTGGCTCCATGTTTGGACCTCTTCCGGTTCTTGCAAACATTTTCATTCAGTTTATCCAAAAATACTTACGTTAAAGAACATGGAGGCAGTAGGTTGGAAGAAAAATAAATTATAATACCTATGCATCATTATGATGTTATTGAAACACGATGATATCAAATAGTCTATTTATCAGTTGAAGGCCGACACATCTCTCGTGGCCCTGTCTGTATATACGTGATCGCACATGGGGGTTTTCAAAACTTTCAAAAATCTCAGTTAGGAATTATACTTTCTCTCTATTTTTATTCTTGCAATCATTGCCTTGTATGACTTCCACTTACCCGGGGAATAGTCTCCTCCACTGCCGCTGGATGACGGCGCATCCTCCTCGTCCTCCTTCCCGGCCCGTGGTGACTCTGACCCCGCCCTCACCTTGCTGCTCCCCCCGGAGTGACAGCTCGTCTGCGGGGCCCGATTTGTCTCTTTCTGCCGTTGGCTCCCGGGTGTAATCTTCGCTCTCGGGTCCACTCTCTCCTCCGCGTGCTCCAAAAACTGGTCGAAAACCGGCGGCAGGACTCTGGTGCGTCCTGCCAGGAAGAGGAGCTCTGAGTCCGGATTGAACGCCGCGTATCCACCGGGGAAACCCCGCGGGTCTCCGGGAAACGCCGGTGCGTGAAAACGTGCACCGGAGGCGCCGTAAACAGCTCCACCGTACAGAAAGTCTTGGTTGAGCATCGTCTCTAGCGAGGATCGTAGTCCCCGGTACTCGTGATGAACGGCATCCCCCGGCAAACGGACGCAGGACGGCGGCGCAGAGGTGATGGGACGCTCCGCCCGGTGGAGAGTCCATTTCCACGGAGGAGGATACTGCTGCCGCGGCTCGTGGTGACAGCAGCCCCGGCAGTCGGACAGTCGTCTCGCCGAAGCGGTGCTCTGGTCCAGCAGAGCGGCGCCGCTCTCCGTTAAAAACGGCGAAGTGATGGAGCCAAAGTCCGACTGTGACGGATAGGTGCAGCTTGGTAAATACATGGACAATTTCAAATACTTAAAAAAAACTCTAACAGGGTGTGGTTTGGCCTGAGAATAAACAAAACCGACAATGAACAGGGTAATAATGTATAGGCTACCCCCTTCTCTCAATCCACATGGGGGCAAATGAGTTGTTTCAACTCTGTAATTATCATCAATTAATATCTCTGCATCGTGACCCAAGCCCTGGAGGTGAAAACTAAGAAACTGGAATATTGTAAAAAATAAAAAAGCCTTTTTCCACATGTCTTCATTCCCGCCCACTGAAACCATACCCTCTCAATACCCTTCCGCAAAGTGAGGAGAACCTAGTCTTTGACCTTGAGCCTGCCCCGAACTGGATCTGCTTTGGCATGCATTCACTGTCATGAGACCTCTTGGATATTTTTCAACTTGTAAAACCCCACCCCGATGTTCAGAGCAAGTTTTCTTCGAATAAGGAGCACAGACGATTCTTAGCAGCTGTACTTGAAAGCCCATTTTGGACATTTAGGAGGCTCACTTTAGAGCCCTTTAAATGTTTTTCTTTTATCTCCATCCTGTCTCGTGAGGTCCAGACTGAGACAAAAGAAGCATTCACACTAAACGGGGATTGGTGAAGATAAGATCTTATCCTAGATCTTTTATTTAACCACAGTGGGGACATTTGCATGATTACAGCAGCAAAGTGGATAGTGCAACAAGAGACATCAGTAGGACAAAACAAACAAAGAAACAAGTATAAATAGTCAAACAGTAAAGGACAAAAACAACAAAAGCTAAAAATACAATATAATCAGATTGAGTGGTTGGATACACATTATTGCACATGAAGCATCAATCCCTAATTTTATTTAAAGAATAAAGTCAGGTATTCTACAGTGTTGTTAACAATAACATCGAGGTACAGTACAGCATATCTGAAGGGAAAATGTTTATTTTACTATATATTAGATATTAGATATTTAAGGTTCAATAAATCTGACATTTTGCTGACCGCTGTGTTTTATGACAGTGTTGAACATCTTTTAAATGTGTGCATTTGCCTAAACATTAAAATGATTTTCATCCTTGCAATAAATGTTGCAATTTTGATTTAAAAACTTGTATAAAACTAATATGCATTTACATTATAAGCTCAGTATTTTGCAAACTATCACTTCAACTCTAACAGATCTTTTTTTCTTCTTAAAGTCAATACGTTTTTACTTTATTGGTGCTTTTGCATCATGATAACCAACATCTTATTGTTAATTTTCCTTTTTAATATATGCAACACTTCACTAACTCTACAACTTCAGACTTTAGTCTCACATAAATCTGATTAATGAAAATATATCAAGGGAAATATCATCAATATATCTTGTTTGCAAAATAAGCAATAATAGCAACCGGTGGTGCACGATTAGCAGTTAATTGTATAGTAACATAGCAGCAGATACATTAACAGCAGTAAGTTAACTGGTGACCCATCACCCTCCATTGATAATTACTGCCTAAGAGTATTAGTTGTTTTAGAAGTAGTACCAGCACTACTGGTAGTAAACCAGTGGCTGGCAGCAGTTAAGTAACAGTATTAGTCGAGCAGTCGTGTCGTGTCCTTATGAAGTAAGAGCTCTGTAAAAAGAAACCCTTGTAATGTGTCGGGGCTTTCCCAGTTATTGCTCAGTAAATATATGTGTCTAATCAAAAGATGTTTTCTATTTTATGCATTCACTCGTCATGAGGACATCTCACTGAGACACAATGTGTTGTTCTGAAGAGAGGTTGCTGAAGCTTAACAGTGACGTCTGTTCTTTTCTTTTGATGTTCTGGGTTTTACTGTATACGAGCATATAATATAATAGGTTGGATTCTGACACGCAGCTGATCACATCAAAGTGCTGCTGAATATAGATGTGACGGAAATAATTTCTCAATTACTTCTTAACACACACATTCATAAGCTCAAGTAAAGACCATTTGATGCCAAAAAAAAAATATTTATTGATAAACAAGATTTAAACTCACAATCCAGGAAAACAGAAGGATGGCAAAGGCCAACCAACAAACTCAGCCTGAACCCAGACCTTCAGAGACCACAGCAACTTTAAATACACCAAAACCTGAAAACAGCTCAAAACCAAAATCGTGCTCTCTCCCTCATCTTGTAGTCTGTAGCCCGCTCAGGTCCATTACTTCATTAGGCTCTGGAGACAGAAGACAGAGGGAACGCTACCAGAGAGGCGTCTGGCTGAAAGCCTTTCTGTCAGCGTGACTGTTGAAAGAATAGAAAACAGAAATTCCTTGCGTGTAACAAGCAGAACAAATACTCCTTTCTTTGCATGCGCAAAATCTGCTTTTATAAAAGGTACTTATATCACATCCAGACATTAAAACACACGTACATAAAACACACACACACACACACACACAAAGCAGCTACATTAAAAGGAGCACCAGGTACTCGATAGTGAGGACTGAATGAAGGTTAAATAAATAGGAATAAAAGGCTGTGTGCTGAGGAAGCAAGCTGCTGGCTTCAGAAAGAAGACGCCGTCAAATATCTTAATGAAGGACAACAGGGACAAACGATTTTACAGGGACAAATGAAGAAAAGGCCTCGAAGTATGTAGGAGATGTAAATCACAGCCTGAGAGTGGCTTTTTTTCATTTGTTCACACCACTGTCATGAAATATAATGCTAATTGTCAGCATGTATGTTGGCTTTGAATGATAGTTAAGATATATGTATAAATAACAAGAGGAACATTTTCCATAGAAGACATTTTGACAATCCACAGTTCAAATAAGAGAAGCGCAGGTGTAAAGAATGAAATGGTGAATGAATTTCATTCGGCGGCTTCAGTTTTCAGGGTCCTGCTTTAGTTTGTTGTCTCTCACACTTTCACACCGTCATGGTTTACTGGGACGATTAAGAATGGAGCCATCGTTAATGGTGCTAATAACACCTCTGTCTGCTGTGAAAAATACCAATAATTCTAATTTGCTAATATCGCCAACACAGTCTCACGACAGTTGGTGAAATAATGTATGAAATGCAGTCTATTGGTTTTGTGTAACTTTTTTTTTCAGGAAGACATTATGTTAAAAACAGAAAGTTAGGTTGAGGCAACAAAACTACATAATTAGGTTTAGGAAAACTGTGACAAATGTTAGGTTGAGGCAACAAATCCCCAACCATAAAACCCACAACATGGTGTCTGTGTTTGTTGGACTCATCCACTTCCCCTCACGCCCACCATGACGGGTCTTTTTGGATATTAAATACTTTGTCTCTTGCTCAGACTGTTGCTTAGTCACGTGGATGCATTAAATGTGTCTCCACCACGAATAAGGATCTTAATTGACTTTCCATTGGCATCATTTTTCATCCAGGGCGACACAAAAAGACCAGAACATTTATTTTTCAATATTCACAAAAACCAAAATGGCATTTCGTGACTATTTCACAACCTGCCGTGATACATGGGCTGTGCTGACGTTCATGTGTCTCTGCAGGTGTCTCTGCAGGTGGGCAGCTGCACTTGAGACGTCTCAGTCTTTGTCACAGGATATGTGTTTGGGTAGTTTCTCTCACTACACAGGTGTTCAGATGCCTCTTTGACCAAGAGGGCTGTGCAATGCACATTGAACAGTTACTGCAGTTTATGTGCATTGTTTACACCAACAGATACTCGGTGGTTTTGTGTCTGGTTACATCCCATACGTTTGGACGATGTGACTTATAACCTGCAGTAAATTAGAACTTTTCTGTGAACATTTAAGTCATTTTGAAGAAACTAACGTAGCCCTAAAATGTGCATTATGGCTTTAAGTCATCACAAATAGGCTAAAACTGGAAAGCTCTTTGGTCTAAAGCAATATAAAAACCTTAAAGGTGTGTGGAGATTAAATTGTATAATAAATATTTATGTCTAATTAAAAGATTTTTGCTATTTAATGCTCAACAGCTAAATTAAATTAAACGCAATGAGGAGAAAAAAAACTAACGAATTATCTTAAGTGAGCTTTGTGCTTTTATGTTTGGTTAGGCAACATTGGGGTCACAGACAACGAACAGAAATAATGAACGAAGCTCATAGTTTAAAGTGAAATCACGTGTTCCGCCATAATGACCTGGAGTCATTTCAGTAGTGGATCTGAATCGATTAAGAAATGGGATTTAGACCAAAGATATTGTGCTGATAGTGTGGTCTCATTGGGCTTTAAAACACCGGAAATGTCGAAACAGAAACCAGAAATATGAAACAAACTCTAGAAGGCTGACAGTGAGAGGTTTTATAAGGACACCACTGAATCTCACAGCAGCAGCATTAACGTTATTTAAGTGTGAAGTCCTGCATCTAATAGTTTCCCTATTTTCACGTATAAACATATTAATTATCAAATTAACATCAGTTAACTCTCATCTCTGCGCGCTGTAAATAAATACATAATGTGGAAATAATTAAACTATTGTAAATAGGTCAAAAAGCAGCATGTAAACTATTTCGTTTCTTTATTTGTTTCTTTATTCTCCTTAATAACCCTTGTTTAGGGCTTGCTTCTAAAATGTATCACATGCTTGTAATAACATTTTATAGCTCACCGGTTTTCTTTTTACTCCATTTAAAGTAAATGTGTTGTGCATTAAAATGCAATGCAGTTGCGTTCCATTGAGTGAAAGTGCAGCACAGCAAGTATCACAATTAGAGCGTTGAATTGTGAACAAAAAGAAACTAAAGAGAGCAAAGGAAGTCAAGGACAGAAACACATAAACAAACACGTGTTTTCAGCGGTGGTTGAAGGTGAATTACTGAGCAGCGGGATGTGCAGCTGTGCAAAAAGAAGCCAGCAGAAGTGGAGGCTTACCTTGTTGTGGATGAGAGGCCGAGCAGCAGCAGCAGCAGCGAGTCGTGCGTCGGCGTGAACGTTTGTCCTCAAGCAGGTGTCTCCTTTTCTCTGCCAGACAACACACTGACCGGTCGGTCCAATAAAAGGGTCTAAACCCCCCAAAGTGAAGTGTCTTTGAACCGTGTACCGTTCAGTCAGCAGACAGCAAATGGTGGCAATGCGGGACCTCTGTCATCCTCACTGGGAAAACCTAGTGGAAGGCAATATCAATCTCAAATCAAACCGTGGGGAAATTATTAAAATCACAACTAAGAGATTAAAATAGCACAAGTTTCCTGCTGTGCTTCATTTATTATACGATACTATGTTTTTAATTAAACCGAATTTCACTTTCACTTTTGCTGCACAACGAAACCTGCTGATATTACAGTTCTACGTGTATTTTTAGAACAGTCTGGGTCTCGTGTGCAAATCAACAAATTCATCCGCGCTTTCTTATAATCGCAAGGCTTTTCAAAATAAGATACATATAAAGTAAATGTGTTAATTATCTTGCCTTAATCAAAGATGATGTGATTACTGTTTAGTGTGACTTTGCAAAATCCATTTGTCCCAGGCCACTACTTACATACACACACACACACACACACACACACACAAACACACACACACACACACACACACACACACACACACACACACACACA